>NC_136262.1:268547441-268704941 GCF_964187855.1 Myxine glutinosa | reverse complement strand
TGTTCGCTGAGCAGCTCGTTGAGCGGCTCACTGAGCGGCTCACCGAGCGGCTTGCCAAGCGGCTTGCTGGACGGTTCCATCCCGGCGAGTTTGGTTTGCACGCTTCCGGCAGCGGACGACTTTACCCGCCTCCTCGCCAGTTTCCCGGCCCTCACGCGGCCCACCTTTTCAGCGGTGGCCGTTAAACACGGGGTGGAGCACCACATCCCCACGGTCGGGCCGTCGGTCTATGCCCGGGCACGCCGGCTCGAGCCCACGAAGCTCGCGGTGGCGAAAGCGGAGTTCGCCACGCTGGAGCGGCTGGGGATCGTGCGGCGCTCCAACAGCGCATGGGCTTCCCCGCTGCACATCGTGCCGAAGCCCGGCGGGGGATGGCGGCCGTGCGGGGACTACCGCCGGCTCAACGATGCCACCACCCCCGACCGCTACCCGATCCCACACATTCAGGACTTTTCCGCCCGGTTGGCCAACACGACCGTGTTTTCGAAGGTGGACCTCATCCGGGGATACCATCAGGTCCCCGTCCAACCGGACGACGTCCCGAAGATGGCCGTCATCACCCCTTTCGGCCTCTTCAAATTTCTAAGGATGCCCTTCAGGTTGAAGAATGCGGCTCAGGCGTGCCAGCGGCTTATGGATAGCGTCTTACGCGACTTACCTTTCCTGTTCGTCTACCTGGACGACATCCTGTTCGCGAGCGCGTCCCGGGAGGACCACCTGCTCCACCTCCGCCACGCTGTTCGAACGCCTGGGCCAGCATGGCCTAATCATCAACCCTGCCAAGTGCCGTTTCGGTGTCACCACCATCGACTTCTTGGGGCACCGCATCACCGAGCACGGGGCCGTCCCTTTACCGGCCAAGGTGGAGGCGGTCAGGGATTTCCCGCGGCCCCGCACAATCAAGGGGCTCCAGGAGTTCCTGGGCATGGTAAACCTTTACCACCGCTTCGTGCCCCACGTCGCCCAGCTCCTCCGCCCCTTGCACGACGCCCTCCGGGACAAGCCAGGCAAAGGTGACATCGCCTGGTCGGAGCCGATGGCCGCGGCGTTCGCGGGCGCAAAGCTGGCTCTGGCCGACGCCACCATGCTGGCGCACCCGGCGCCCGATGCACCGATCGCCCTCACCACCAACGCGTCGGATTACGCGGTGGGTGCGGTGCACGAGCAATGGGTGCATGGTGCATGGCAACCACTGGCGTTTTTCAGCCGACAGCTTTGCCCGCACGAACGCCGGTATAGCACCTTCGACCGCGAGTTGCTCGGACTCCACCTGACGGTCCGACACTTCCGCCATCTGCTGGAGGGCCGCCTGTTCACGGCTTTCGTTGACCACAAGCCCCTTGTGTTCGCGATGGCCATGGTCGCCGAGCCATGGTCGGCATGGCAGCAGCGCCACCTCTCTGCCGTGTCCGAGTACACGACGGACATCCGTCACATGGCGGGTAAGGACAACCCGGTGGCGGATTGCCTTTCCCGGTCCGTCGTGCATGCGGTCCACCTCGGGGTCGACTATGCCCAGATGGCGGAGGCCCAGACCGCCGACCCCGGCGTCCAGGCCTTGCGGACCGCCGTCACGGGCCTCCGCGTTACCGAGGTGCCATTCGAAACCGCGGGCACTGCCCTCCTATGCGACGTCTCCCTCGGCCGGCCTCGCCCCATCATGCCCGCTGGCTGGCAGCGCCTGGTGTTCGACGCCATCCATGGCCTGACCCACCCTGGCGCGAGGGCATCCCAGAAACTTGTCGTGGCAAAGTTCGTCTGGCATGGCCTCCGGAAGGACGTCCGCGACTGGGCCAGGACGTGCCTCGCGTGCCAGCGCACAAAGGTCCACCGCCACACCCAGGCACAGTTAGCCCCGTTTACAGTGCCCGAGCGGCGGTTCGACCACGTGCACGTCGACTTCGTGGGACCTCTGCCCCCCTCGCGAGGGTTCACCCACCTCCTCACCATGGTCGACCGCACCACACGGTGGCCGGAGGCCGTCCCATTGGCGGTGACGTCTGCGGCTGAGGTGGCGCAAGCCTTTATCGCCACTTGGGTTGCCCGGTTCGGTGCCCCCTCGGACATCTCGTCCGACCGCGGCCCCCAGTTCACCTTGGAGCTCTGGGCCGCGGTGGCGCAAGGACTCGGGGTGAAGCTACACCACAACCACGGCCTACCACCCCCAGGCCAATGGCCTGTGCGAGCGCTTTCATCGCTCCATGAAGGCCGCACTCCGGGCCAGCCTCTGCGACGGCGGCTGGGTCGACAGACTCCCCTGGGTCCTGCTGGACCTCAGGACGGCGCCCAAGGACGACCTGCGTGCGTCCTCGGTGGAGCTGGTCTTCGGGCAACCACTGCGGATACCGGGTGAATTTATCCCCGACTCCACGGCTCCTTGGTCCGCGGCACAACAGCGCTCCGCCCTTCAGGAGACCGCCCGGAGGTTCGCCCCGGTGCCAACGGCACACCACTGTTGCCCGCCTTCCCACGTCGCCCCGGAGCTTCGCACGGCAAAGTACGTGTTCATCCGGCACGATGCCCACCGGGCACCGCTACGGCCCCGGTACGACGGGCCCTTCCGCGTGTTAGAGACCGGGGACAAATTTTTCACGGTCGACATCGGCGGTGCCCCGGATCGCATTTCCGTGGACCGCCTCAAGCCGGCCCACCTCGATCCGGACCACCCCCCACCAGCGGCTCTGCCTCCGCGTTGAGGCCGCCCCCCGGTGGTCGGACCCCCGGCGGTCGGACCCCCGGCACCCCCGCCAGCAGCTTTTCCTCCGTGTCGAGGCCGCCCCTCGGCGGTCGGACCCCCGGTACCCCCCAGCCCCGCCATCCCTCCACCCCCCAGACCGGCACCCATCGCCAGGGGGCGTTTCGGCCGGGTCATCCGGCTACCCCGCAAACTCACCCTTCAGGTGCGTGGGAATTCTGGGGGGGGCGCGTGTGGCGGACACAAGCAAGAGGACACGAATTCAACGCACCAGCAGGTGGCACGAACGTCCAGGCAGGGAACTGGAAGGCATGCCCCGCCTATCGACCGATCGGCCACGCCCGGGGACTAGCTGTGGCCCCGGCACATATATGTGGGCTCCAAGCTCGAGCCCGCCCAGTGCTGCAGTTTGAGCTTTCTTAATAAAGACTTTCGGTTATCAAATGCGTTGTGGCCTACCTCTTTGGCAAGCAAGTTGTGTGCGTAGCACCACACTTCATGTCGACATTTTCCCCGACTGTTATTTTCGGCGGTGTATTTTCGTGTATCATCGTGGCGCGATTTTTATAAATATATCTCTGCATTTCCCCATGTGTGCGTGAATGTTCTCAATTATTTCTGACACCGAGTCGAAAAGCATCGATAAAAATGAAATCAGATTGTGAATTAGATTGGAGATAAAGGTGTGAGAGGCTCAATGGCCTTGAAGTTACAGGCCTTTGAGAATGCATTTCGTTCTATAAAAGGAAACTTTCATCGGATTTTCTTCCCGTTTTTTTTTTAACCGTGTCTAAAACGATGTTAGCGACTGTTAAAAATGAAATTAAATATCTAATTTAAATTGAAATAACCCTGTGAGAGAGAGAAAGACAGCACGGGCTTAACTAAACAGGCCTCAAAGCTATTCGAGTTAATAAAATGGTGGATATTTGTTAATATGAAGCCTCTCCAAGAATCGGTGGAGATACTCTCCAAACGGAGTAAGCCACACCCCCGGACAGACAGACAGACGGACAGACAGACAGACAGAATCACCTTCGCCTATTATAATATAGATTTAATACAGTGGTTTCACACATGGTTATAACCTTACACCACATAAATATTATATTTGTTTGAAAAACACATGAGATCGACAGAGCCAGTCCTGCTCACACATTGTAAGTTCTGTAACATCTCCCAGTTTGCTCAAATAAACTTTCATCCCTAGCCCCACATTTCTTTGTTTAACTAGATGGTATGCATAGAATACTTACCCTGCGCAGTCAACTTGGTGCGACCCAACTCTTCTGTTTTTGAACGTTTTTTCCCTTTGATCCAATATGGCTGCCAGACCACGTGAGCGATTACATCATAAATTTATAGCCGGTGAAGCCGGTGTTGTCAATGAACGCGTACGTATTATGTTGAAAAGCCAGATTTTGCTGGATCCCTTGGCTTGAGAATTTCGAAGCTTTGACGCACCAAATCTCTCGATGGAGGCCGCCATCTTGCGGATGCGGAAGTATGCATAACAAATTTTAAAAAGTTCAATAGGAGTTTGTTTCACCCGTCTTTGTTTGATTCACAATCTAATGCACCTCTAATTTGTAATTAAAATACTTTAAGACCAACCTCGGCCCGCACGGGCCTGGTTATCTTCAACGAAAATCGTCACCAAACACCGGAACCAATGAGATTCGAGCATTTGAAAAAATATTTAAAAAACCAAATCACTCAATGGAGGCTGCCATCTTCCGGATGCGGAAGTATGCATAAAAAAATTGCGAAAAAGTTCAATAGGAGTTTGTTTCACCCGTCTTTGTTTGATTCACAATCTTATGAACCTCTAATTTGTAATTAAAATACTTTAAGACCAACCTCGTTATCTTCAACGAAAATCATCACCAAACACCGGAACCAATGAGATTCGAGCATTTGAAAAAATATTTCAAAAAAGCTTATTACGCATTTCGGAGGGTGAAAACGGCGTCAAATATTCTCTAATTGACGAAGAATTATTTTTTAGAAATCTCGCGGCCGTAGGGAATAAGTTTTTCATGGCCGGAAATATCCGAAGTTGAGACGGAATTCACCGAATTAATCAAGAAATAAATTTTATCAATTTTAATCTCATCCAGAATGCAAATGGTGTCATTTTAGGTCTGAATTTGCGAAATTTTGTGAGCTGACCAATCAGTGATCAGCTTAGGTCAGCCAATCAGCGCCATCGACACAGTTTGATTAACGACAGTCACACATTGCCGTTGAAACGGCGCTATCACCTGATCTGTCGGCACTGATCTTACTGCAAGCTAACTTCTTCTGGTGGAGGAAGCCGCAGTGCCCGGAGAGAACCAGTCCTGACAGCGACTGAAGTTAGAAGACTACACACATACTGTGAAAACGTATATTAAGCCCAGTTAAAATTTCTTAAAATAGGCCTTAAGCTAGCACATCGTATAGTTACTTCCTTAAGCTTCTTGTGACATTTATTGTATGTAGGTATTGGGGAGGACTGTCTGCTCTTCTCTTTTACCAAGTCTTACTAGGTACGGTACCTACTACACCTATCTACTACCAACTACCTAACCTACTGATGCCATAGTCATAGTGATGGGTACAATAGTGGCAAGAGGCTTTGGCTTCGCCGGCTCATTGCGGCTTTGCGGTCGGGTACTAGTATTCTCAAATATAATTGTTGCGTAGATCACGCTCAATAAATTTCAAACTGATCAGCTAAGCGTCGTCCTTGTCGAATTATGACGTCATAATTACAGCACCAATGACGTCATCATTAACAACACCTATTCCCCATGCGGGAGTTCTTTACAATGAGCCACATTTAACATTTTTTTCATGGAGCGGTTTTGGAGATGTAGAGGTGCAACGGTTTTTGATGTTTCCAAGATGGCGCCTGTACCACGTGACTTATGACGTCATAATTATCATAAAAATATTCTACAGAAGGAAGCGCTGCTATGATGAAAATTTCGTGTCCATCAGAATAACAGTTGCAGAGACAAAAAAAATTCATACTGCTTGGAAGAAGCATTATACTTGTCGAGTTATGACGTCATAACGAAGGCACCGATGACATCATCATGAACATATCTTGTTCCCAATGTGGAGTACTTGACAATTAACCTTGTTTCAACGTTTTCCATTGAGTTGTTTGGGAGATATAGAGGTGTAACTTTTTTCCAAGATGGCGTCCATACCACGTGACCTATGACATCATAATTAAAATTTAAAAAATTCTACCGGCGGAGGCGTTTCTATGGTAAAATTTCATGTCAATCGGACCAACGGTTGCCGAGAAAATTAATTTTTTTAATAGAGACACGCCACATGTACGCAATGTACCACGTGCTCCACATGTATGTACGAACCCGAATGCCTAACCCTGATGTTAGCTTTGCGAGTGCAGGCTAAATATATAGCTTTTTCTTTTTTTGTATACACGAGCAAGGACCTGTGAAAGTCTACCTTTCTTTGGGTGGTGTATAGGCAACGAAGCGCTTCCTCACATGCTTCCGGATGTTTATGTTTTAACAATGTAAAGGTAGGGCATGGCGATTGCGAATATGACAGGTTCGACGAAGCATTCGGTATGAACCGCATGAAAATCAAAATGCTGGTGGGTGGAGTCAGCCTTCCTACTAATGACGTCGTTATGGGTGGAGTCAAGTGAGCTTTCCAACCAATGGGTGGAAAGAGACAAACAGACAGACAGAAAACTGCCTGTACTTTAATATATAGAAGATAATCGAGGCTCGTGGAAGAGTGAGTAGGTGTGCACTGAACAGATCAGACGTCACAAGACAAAATGAACAGTCGATAGAGGGGGTCACCAACAGCAGGGTTGAAGGACAAGATAGAGGGACAAGATAGCTAACTTGGACAAACAATGGGTGTAGGGAGGAATGGGGGCAGCAGAGGATATATGCAGCAGAGGATATGTCATCTGACTATATCTATCCTTCACCTGTATAGATCCTCTTCTTCTGTCATCTGACCATATCTATCCTTCACCTGCGTAGATCTTTCTCTTCTGTCATCTGACTATATCTATCCTTCACCTGTATAGATCCTCTTCTTCTGTCATCTGACCATATCTATCCTTCACCTGCGTAGATCTTTCTCTTCTGTCATCTGACCATATCTATCCTTCACCTGTATAGGGCGTCTTCTGTCATCAGACAATATCTATCCTTCACCTGCGTAGATCTGCCTCTTCTGTCATCTCGCTATCTATCCTTCACCTGTATAGATCTTCTTCTGCCATATCGCTATGTATCTGTAGTCTGCGGGACCAATCATTAGTCGCCTTTACAGATAATTACATTGGTTTCACCCCCTTTATATTTACATATAAGCTACCTGTGCAGGGATAGCGTTAGACGACTATTGCTCGGGTTCTCTGTGATGGTACCTCCTGGGTGTGTCAGCTCGGGTGGTATGTTTGGTTGTGTCTGCTCAAGAAGTGTATTTCCGAGTTTTTGTATTCCCTGGTGAATTCCTGGGTGTCCAGTGTGTGTGTGTGTGTGTGTGTGTGTGTGTGTGTGTGTGTGTGTGTGTGTGTGTGTGTGTGTGTGTGACTGTGTGACTGTGTGACTGTGTGACTGTGTGTGTGTGTGACTGTGTGTAACTGTGTGTGTGTGTGTGACTGTGTGCGACTGTGACTGTGTCTGTGTGCGACTGTGTCTGTGTGCGACTGTGTCTGTGTGCGACTGTGACTGTGTGTGACTGTGACTGTGTGTGACTGTGTGTGTGTGTGACTGTGTGTGCATGACTGTGTATGTGTGTGTGACTGTGTGTGTGTGACTGTGTGTGTGTGTGACTGTGTGTGACTGTGGGTGTTTGTGTGTAACCAGAAAACGAAGGTTGGTAGGTTACATTGAGTATGCGACGCCATTTTGCTAGTTTCACGTATAAATGAAATGTGGACGCTGTGTATGTCAACTGGTAAATGCATTGTGTTTCCTGTATAGGTAGAGGTAGAGTGGAGTGTTTCCACCTTGATCTGTGTCGCCCATTATCTCATGTGAAAATGTTGTGTGATTTTGTTTCATGTCGAGTGTAAACAATTAGCACCTTGTATATAGTTTATTTGTGTATTTATATTGGTAGTTTGGCTAAGGTGTTAATTATGAGAAAGCGAATGTTATGTTGTTGTTTTTGTACAGGTATTTATTTGCACAGTGATCTCAGCTGCTGTTCTTTGGTAGTTTCTACGACTCGGCTGCTATTCGCCTTTTGGGATGTTGATGCTGTTTTAGCGAAGCAGCCATTGGATGATGATTACATTTTCTCGCAGCGTGCACTAAGGTTCTTGTTAAGCAGGCTAGCTGATTTGTATTTTGTTTCGTTTTGTTTTCTTTTCACTTTTTCTTTTGTTAATTTTATATTTGTTATTTTCCAAGGCTATCCACTTTTGAACCTATCCCAGGCTCGTTTTTATGACTACTATGGTAGTGTACTCTGGCTAAATATTTTTTACTATCTACCTATTCGCTGTGCTTCCACATCCTGTGTGTATCTACCTTATAGCCCTTGAATTCACTTGTTTGCAGAGTGATCTATAATACCTGTGTGTAAGGCCTACGGCCCTTGAATGTGTATATTTGCAGTGATTTCATTCCCTTTGCGTTGGCTCCAGGTGTACCTTCTCCAAGTGGTCATTTATTTTCAGGATATGCCTAAAGGATTGGATGCTCTTTAGAGTTTTTATTCTCAAATGTTAATGAAGTTTTGTATTGTGATCTCCAACCAAACCTTGTAACAAATTCCATTTGTGTGAAATCTGTTTGTTCAGTCAACTCAACACTTACCTTAGAGGAATTTAACTTAAAATCATTAATTTGCGGTCTCGCAGCCCATACCTGGGAGTGGTGTAGTCTGTAAACAAACAAGCAGGTGCACCGGCGCACTCTGGGTGCCACATATCCTTCACCTGTATAGTTCTTCCTTTTCGCCGGTTCTTCCCCGAGTGTTGGTGTTCCAACATCATTGTATTCGCTGCACTGAACCGTCCCCACAACACTCATCGTCAGGTGGCTTTGCCATCTGCCGAGCCAACATTTTCAGAAAAATTCCATTTAATTTCACCTGTCACCTGTCACCGTAGCAGTCGCAATCAAGAATTTCATCCCAAAAAAACTTCAACTTGTTACAGAACTATGAACCATTTTCTTTTTTCCCAGGCTGCTTTTAATCTTGACATGAATCGGAGAAATTTCATAGTTAAAGGATCATTGACATTTGACCTCCAACCAGATACTTTGAAGTTTGCACATAAGTGCTGAAACACCTGCGCTTTCATCAAAACGAACACCTTCATTTGGCGACAAAAGGCTCCCTTAGTCACAGATCAGTGATCGCACATCCTCTCCCGTTATATACTGGACCAGCTGCACTCCCAATCACAAAATCTACCTCGGAGATACCCAATGGCGATTGGCTAGTTGGTTTCATACCAAATGTGGATTGGCTGATTGGTTTCATACCAAATGTGGATTGGCTGATTGGTTTCATACCGAATGGGGATTGGCTGATTGGTTTCATACCAAATGTGGATTGGCTGATTGGTTTCATACCAAATGTGGATTGGCTGATTGGTTTCATACCGAATGGGGATTGGCTGATTGGTTTCATACCGAATGGGGATTGGCTGATTGGTTTCATACCGAATGGGGATTGGCTAATTGGTTTCATACCGAATGGGGATTGGCTCATTGGTTTCATACCGAATGGGGATTGGCTGATTGGTTTCATACCGAATGGGGATTGGCTGATTGGTTTCATACCGAATGGGGATTGGCTGATTGGTTTCATACCGAATGGGGATTGGCTGATTGGTTTCATACCGAATGGGGATTGGCTGATTGGTTTCATACCGAATGGGGATTGGCTGATTGGTTTCATACCGAATGGGGATTGGCTGATTGGTTTCATACCGAATGGGGATTGGCTGATTGGTTTCATACCGAATGGGGATTGGCTGATTGGTTTCATACCGAATGGGGATTGGCTGATTGGTTTCATACCGAATGGGGATTGGCTGATTGGTTTCATACCGAATGGGGATTGGCTGATTGTTTTCATACCGAATGGGGATTGGCTGATTGTTTTCATACCGAATGGGGATTGGCTGATTGGTTTCACACCGAATGTGGATTGGCTGATTGGTTACATACCGAATGGGGATTGGCTGATTGGTTTCATACCGAATGGGGATCGGCTGATTGGTTTCATACCGAATGGGGATTGGCTGATTGGTTTCATACCGAATGTCGATTGGCTGATTGGTTTCATGCCGAATGGGGATTGGCCGATTGGTTTCATACCGAATGGTGATTGGCTGATTGGTTTCATACCGAATGTGGATTGGCTGATTGGTTTCATACCGAATGGGGATTGGCTGATTGGTTTCATACCGAATGGGGATTGGCTGATTAGTTTCATACCGAATGTGGATTGGCTGATTGGTTTCATACCGAATGGGGATTGGCTGATTAGTTTCATACCAAATGTGGATTGGCTGATTGGTTTCATACCGAATGGGGATTGGCTGATCGGTTTCATACCGAATGGTGATTGGCTGATTGGTTTCATACCGAATGTGGATTGGCTGATTGGTTTCATACCAAATGTGGATTGGCTGATTGTTTTCATACCGAATGGGGATTGGCTGAATGGTTTCATACCGAATGGGGATTGGCTGATTGATTTCATACCGAATGGGGATTGGCTGATTGGTTTCATACCGAATGGGGATTGCCTGATTGGTTTCATACCGAATGGGGATTGGCTGATTGGTTTCATACCGAATGGGGATTGGCTGATTGGTTTCATACCAAATGTGGATTGGCTGATTGTTTTCATACCGAATGGGGATTGGCTAATTGGTTTCATACCGAATGGGGATTGGCTGATTGGTTTCATACCGAATGGGGATTGGCTGATTGGTTTCATACCGAATGGGGATTGGCTGATTGGTTTCATACCGAATGGGGATTGGCTGATTGGTTTCATACCGAATGGGGATTGGCTGATTGGTTTCATACCGAATGGGGATTGGCTGATTGGTTTCATACCGAATGGGGATTGGCTGATTGGTTTCATACCGAATGGGGATTGGCTGATTGTTTTCATACCGAATGGGGATTGGCTGATTGGTTTCACACCGAATGTGGATTGGCTGATTGGTTACATACCGAATGGCGATTGGCTGATTGGTTTCATACCGAATGGGGATCGGCTGATTGGTTTCATACCGAATGTCGATTGGCTGATTGGTTTCATACCGAATGGGGATTGGCTGATTGGTTTCATACCGAATGGTGATTGGCTGATTGGTTTCATACCGAATGGGGATTGGCTGATTAGTTTCATACCAAATGTGGATTGGCTGATTGGTTTCATACCGAATGGGGATTGGCTGATTAGTTTCATACCAAATGTGGATTGGCTGATTGGTTTCATACCGAATGGGGATTGGCTGATCGGTTTCATACCGAATGGTGATTGGCTGATTGGTTTCATACCGAATGTGGATTGGCTGATTGGTTTCATACCAAATGTGGATTGGCTGATTGTTTTCATACCGAATGGGGATTGGCTGAATGGTTTCATACCGAATGGGGATTGGCTGATTGATTTCATACCGAATGGGGATTGGCTGATTGGTTTCATACCGAATGGGGATTGCCTGATTGGTTTCATACCGAATGGGGATTGGCTGATTGGTTTCATACCGAATGCGGATTGGCTGATTGGTTTCATACCGAATGGGGATTGGCTAATTGGTTTCATACCGAATGGGGATTGGCTAATTGGTTTCATACCGAATGGGGATTGGCTGATTGTTTTCATACCGAATATCGATTGGCTGATTGTTTTCATACCGAATGGGGATTGGCTGATTGGTTTCATACCGAATGTTGATTGGCTGATTGTTTTCATACCGAATGTTGATTGGCTGATTGTTTTCATACCGAATGGGGATTGGCTGATTGGTTTCATACCGAATGTGGATTGGCTGATTGGTTTCATACCGAATGTGGATTGGCTGATTGGTTTCATACCGAATGTGGATTGGCTGATTGGTTTCATACCGAATGTGGATTGGCTGATTGGTTTCATACCGAATGTGGATTGGCTGATTGGTTTCATACCGAATGTGGATTGGCTGATTGGTTTCATACCGAATGGGGATTGGCTGATTGTTTTCATACCGAATGGGGATTGGCTGATTGGTTTCATACCGAATGGGGATTGGCTGATTGGTTTCATACCGAATGTGGATTGGCTGATTGGTTTCATACCGAATGGGGATTGGCTGATTGTTTTCAAACTGAATGGGGATTGGCTGATTGGTTTCATACCGAATGTGGAATGGCTGATTGGTTTCATACCGAATGGGGATTGGCTGATTGTTTTCATACCGAATGGGGATTGGCTGATTGGTTTCATACCGAATGGGGATCGGCTGATTGGTTTCATACCGAATGTGGATTGGCTGATTGGTTTCATACCGAATGGGGATTGGCTGATTGGTTTCATACCGAATGGGGATTGGCTGATTGGTTTCATACCGAATGTCGATTGGCTGATTGTTTTCATACCGAATGGGGATTGGCTGATTGTTTTCATACCGAATGGGGATTGGCTGATTGTTTTCATACCGAATGGGGATTGGCTGATTGGTTTCATACCGAATGGTGATTGGCTGATTGGTTTCATACCGAATGGGGATTGGCTGATTTCATACCGAATGGGGATTAGCTGATTGGTTTCATACCGAATGGTGATTGGCTGATTGGTTTCATACCGAATGGGGATCGGCTGATTGGTTTCATACCGAATGGGGATTGGCTGATTGTTTTCATACCGAATGGGGATTGGCTGATTGGTTTTCATACCGAATGGGGATTGGCTGATTGGTTTCATACCGAATGTGGATTGGCTGATTGGTCTCATACCGAATGTGGATTGACTGATTGGTTTCATACCGAATGGGGATTGGCTGATTGGTTTCATACCGAATGGGAATTGGCTGATTGGTTCCATACCGAATGGGGATTGGCTGATTGGTTTAATACCGAATGTGGATTGGCTGATTGGTTTCATACCAAATGTGGAATGGCTGATTGGTTTCATACCGAATGCGGATTGGCTGATTGGTTTCATACCAAATGTGGATTGGCTGATTGGTTTCATACCGAATGTGGATTGACTGATTGGTTTCATACCGAATGGGGATTGGCTGATTGTTTTCATACTGAATGCGGATTGGCTGATTGTTTTCATTCCGAATGGGGATTGGCTGATTGGTTTCATACCGAATGGGGATCGGCTGATTGTTTTCATACTGAATGGGGATTGGCTGATTGGTTTCATACCGAATGTGGAATGGCTGATTGGTTTCATACCGAATGGGGATTGGCTGATTGTTTTCATACCGAATGGGGATTGGCTGATTGGTTTCATACCGAATGGGGATCGGCTGATTGGTTTCATACCGAATGTGGATTGGCTGATTGGTTTCATACCGAATGGGGATTGGCTGATTGGTTTCATACCGAATGGGGATTGGCTGATTGGTTTCATACCGAATGTCGATAGGCTGATTGTTTTCATACCGAATGGGGATTGGCTGATTGTTTTCATACCGAATGGGGATTGGCTGATTGGTTTCATACCGAATGGTGATTGGCTGATTGGTTTCATACCGAATGGGGATTGGCTGATTTCATACCGAATGGGGATTAGCTGATTGGTTTCATACCGAATGTCGATTGGCTGATTGTTTTCATACCGAATGGGGATTGGCTGATTGTTTTCATACCGAATGTGGATTGGCTGATTGGTTTCATACCGAATGGGGATCGGCTGATTGGTTTCATACCGAATGTGGATTGGCTGATTGGTTTCATACCGAATGGGGATTGGCTGATTGCTTTCATACCGAATGGGGATTGTCTGATTGTTTTCATACCGAATGTCGATTGGCTGATTGGTTTCATACCGAATGGGGATTGGCTGATTGTTTTCATACCGAATGGGGATTGGCTGATTGGTTTCATACCGAATGGGGATTGGCTGATTGGTTTCATACCGAATGTGGATTGGCTGATTGGTTTCATACCGAATGTGGATTGGTTGATTGGTTTCATACCGAATGGGGATTGGATGATTGTTTTCATACCGAATGGGGATTGGCTGATTGTTTTCATACCGAATGGGGATTGGCTGATTGTTTTCATACCGATTGGGGATTGGCTGATTGTTTTCATACCGAATGGGGATTGGCTGATTGGTTTCATACCGAATGTCGATTGGCTGATTGGTTTCATACCGAATGTGGATTGGCTGATTGGTTTCATACCGAATGTGGATTGGCTGATTGTTTTCATACTGAATGTGGATTGGCTGATTGTTTTCATCCCGAATGTGGATGGCTGATTGTTTTCATACCGAATGTGGATTGGCTGATTGGTTTCATACCGAATGTGGATTGGCTGATTGGTATCATACCGAATGGGGATTGGCTGATTGTTTTCATACCGAATGGGGATTGGCTGATTGGTATCATACCGAATGGGGATTGGCTGATTGGTTTCATACCGAATGTGGATTGGCTGATTGGTATCATACCGAATGGGGATTGGCTGATTGGTTTCATACCGAATGTGGATTGGCTGATTGGTATCATACCGAATGGGGATTGGCTGATTGGTTTCATACCGAATGTGGATTGGCTGATTGGTATCATACCGAATGGGGATTGGCTGATTGTTTTCATACCGAATGGGGATTGGCTGATTCGTTTCATACCGAATGTGGATTGGCTGATTGGTTTCATACCGAATGTGGATTGGCTGATTGGTTTCATACCGAATGTGGATTGGCTGATTATTTTCATCCCGAATGTGGATTGGCTCATTGGTTTCATACCGAATGTGGATTGGCTGATTATTTTCAAACCGAATGTGGATTGGCTCATTGGTTTCATACCGAATGTGGATTGGCTGATTATTTTCATACCGAATGTGGATTGGCTGATTATTTTCATACCGAATGTGGATTGGCTGATTGGTTTCAAACCGAATGTGGATTGGCTGATTATTTTCATACCGAATGTGGATTGGCTGATTGTTTTCATACCGAATGGGGATCGGCTGATTGGTTTCATACCGAATGTGGATTGGCTGATTGGTTTCATACCGAATGGGGATTGGCTGATTGGTTTCATACCGAATGTGGATCGGCTGATTGGTTTCATACTGAATGGGGATTGGCTGATTGGTTTCATACTGAATGGGGATCGGCTGATTGGTTTCATACCGAATGGGGATTGGCTGATTGGTTTCATACCGAATGGGGATTGGCTGATTGGTTTCATACCGAATGTGGAATGGCTGATTGGTTTCATACCGAATGGGGATCGGCTGATTGGTTTCATACCGAATGTGGATTGGCTGATTGGTTTCATACCAAATGGGGATTGGCTGATTGGTTTCATACCGAATGGGGATTGGCTGATTGGTTTCATTCCGAATGTCGATTGGCTGATTGTTTTCATACCGAATGGGGATTGGCTGATTGTTTTCATTCCGAATGGGGATTGGCTGATTGGTTTCATACTGAATGGTGATTGGCTGATTGGTTTCATACCGAGTGTCGATTGGCTGATTGGTTTCATACCGAATGTGGAATGGCTGATTGTTTTCATACCGAATGGGGATTGGCTGATTGTTTTCATACCGATTGGGGATTGGCTGATTGTTTTCATACCGAATGGGGATTGGCTGATTGGTTTCATACCGAATGTCGATTGGCTGATTGTTTTCATACTGAATGTGGATTGGCTGATTGGTTTCATACCGAATGTGGATTGGCTGATTGTTTTCATACTGAATGTGGATTGGCTGATTGTTTTCATACCGAATGTGGATTGGCTGATTGTTTTCATACCGAATGTGGATTGGCTGATTGGTTTCATACCGAATGTCAATTGGCTGATTGGTTTCATACCGAATGGTGATTGGCTGATTGTTTTCATACCAAATGGTGATTGGCTGATTGTTTTCATACCGAATGGTGATTGGCTGATTGTTTTCATACCGAATGTGGATTGGCTGATTGTTTTCAAACTGAATGTGGATTGGCTGATTGTTTTCATACCGAATGTGGATTAGCTGATTGGTTTCATACCGAATGTGGATTGGCTGATTGGTTTCATACCAAATGGTGATTGGCTGATTGGTTTCATACCAAATGGTGATTGGCTGATTGGTTTCATACCAAATGGTGATTGGCTGATTGATTTCATACCGAATGGTGATTGGCTGATTGATTTCATACCGAATGGTGATTGGCTGATTGTTTTCATACCAAATGGTGATTGGCTGATTGTTTTCATACCGAATGGTGATTGGCTGATTGTTTTCATACCAAATGGTGATTGGCTGATTGTTTTCATACCGAATGGCGATTGGATGAAAGAAAGAACAGTGTGGCGGACACAAAAGCCCACTGGCGTGGTGACATCATTCCGCGCACCAAGTGGGCGGTGGCCACGCACCAGGGGTAGGCGTGGCCTCATGATATACACCGGGCGCCCAGCCCAGCCCAGCCCGGGACAGTACAGTGTTACAGTGTAGTCTTACAATAAAGACGTTTATATGTTACCGCTTGTCCGCTTCCTCCTTGCTCACAAGCAGCGCGCGTAACGCCGCGCTTTACTGGTGACCCTCGACGTTGGATCTGCTGGAGCGATCCTTCCACACGCGACGCCATCGCCATGGCCGACTTCGTCAAACTTCCGGAATTTTGGGAGGCTCAGGCCGAAGTCTGGTTCGTCCAGGCCGAAGCCCAATTTCAGCTTCGGCGCCTCACCGGCGATGACACGCGCTATTGCCACGTCGTCGCCTCCCTCGGGCCCGGCACGGCCGCTCGAGTTGTGTCCGTCCTTCGCCACCCACCGAACGGCCACAAGTACGAGGCACTCAAGCGGCTACTCCTAGCCACGTTCGGCCTTACGGACGACGCACGGGCCGACCGCCTCCTGGATCTCCCCGAGCTCGGTGAGACGCGCCCGTCGGTCCGAATGGACCATATGCTGTCACTGTTGGGCGACGAAGCCCCCGGTTCGCTATTCCGGGCGCTTTTCCGGCGCCCACTTCCAGCGCAGGTCCGCCTCGCGTTGGCCGGGACCGAGCTAACGGAACCCCGAGCATTGGCGGCCGAGGCGGACAGGTACTTCGCCGCTTCGGACATGCGGGCGAGCGTCGGCGTGGCCGTCACGGCCCTCGACGCTGATGTTCAGCAGCATGTTCCACAGCATCAGCTTCTACAGCACGCTGATGTTCAGCAGCATGCTGATATGCACCTCGTGAACGCCGCCACGCCCCGCCCACCGCCGCGGCGAAAACCGCCACCGCGGGGAAACCCGCCAACTCCACCGGCCTGGCGGAGCCAGCCGCGCTCCTCCAGCTCCACCACCTGGTGCTGGTTCCACGCCAAGTTCGGCCACGAAGCTCGGCGGTGTCATCCGCCGTGCTCCTTCAACGGGTCGGGAAACGCCCGGGCCGGCGCTCAATAGTGGCGATGAGCGCCGGCCATTCGAACAGCCTGCTGTTCATAACGGACACCTTCTCCAGGCGCCGTTACCTGTGCGACACGGGAGCGCAGGTGAGTGTCATTCCCGCCGGCACGTCAGACAAGCACGCCGCGGGTGGGGGCCCCGCACTGCTTGCCGCGAACGGGACGCCCATCCGTACGTACGGAAAACGCTGCCTCTCTCTGCGGTTTGGAGGGCAGGTTTTCCGATGGACGTTCGTCACCGCCGACGTGCCCATGGCACTGCTTGGCGCGGACTTCCTGTGCGCTAATGGGCTCCTGGTCGACGTCAAGCGCAGACGGCTTGTCCAGGCCGAGACGTTCAGCTCGCTCGCTTGTGCGTTGCCCAGCTCAACGAGCGGCTTGCCAAGCGGCTTGCCGAACGATTCGGTTCCGGCCACGTTGGTCTGTACGCTTCCGGCAGCGGACGCATTCACCCGCCTCCTCGCCGGCTTCCCGGCCCTCACGCGGCCCACCTTCTCGGCGGGGGCCGTCAAGCACGGGGTGGCCCATCACATCCCCACCGTCGGGCCACCGGTCTACGCCCGGGCACGCCGCCTCGAGCCGACGAAGCTGGCGGTGGCAAAAGCGGGGTTCGCTACCCTGCAGCGACTCGGCATCGTTCGGCGCTCAGAGAGCGCTTGGGCGTCGCCGCTGCACATCGTGCCGAAGCCCAGCGGGGGATGGCGACCGTGCGGGGACTATCGCTGTCTCAATGACGCCACGACTCCCGACCGCTACCCCGTCCCCCACATTCAGGACTTTTCCGCCCGTTTGGCGGGCAGGTCCTTCTTCTCGAAGGTGGACCTCATACGCGGCTACCATCAGGTCCCCGTCAGGCCGGAGGACGTCCCGAAGACGGCGGTCATCACGCCATTCGGACTCTTCGAGTTCTTGCGCATGCCCTTCGGTCTGAAGAATGCGGCTCAGGCGTTCCAGCGACTGATGGACAGCGTCCTGCGCGACTTGGATTTTGTCTACGTTTACCTGGACGATATCCTCGTCGCCAGCGCGTCCCGCGAAGAGCACCTACGCCACCTCCGCACGCTCTTCGAATGCCTGGGCCAGCATGGCCTGATTGTGAACCCCGCAAAGTGCCGGTTCGGCGCCGCCACAATCGATTTTCTGGGGCACCGTGTCACCAGGCACGGAGCCGTCCCCCTACCGGCCAAGGTGGAGGCGGTGAAGGGGTTTCCGCGCCCCCGCACGATCAGAGGGCTGCAGGAGTTCCTGGGCATGGTGAACTTTTACCATCGGTTCCTGCCCCGTATCGCCCAGCTCCTGCGCCCCCTGCACGAAGCTCTCCGAGGTAAGCCGGGCAAAGGCGACGTTACCTGGACCGAGCAGATGGACACGGCGTTCACGGGCGCGAAGCTCGCCTTGGCTAACGCCACCATGCTCGCGCACCCGGCGCCCGATGCACCGATCGCCCTCACCACCGATGCCTCGGACTACGCGGTGGGCGCAGTGCATGAGCAATGGGTGCGTGGAGCTTGGCAACCGCTGGCGTTCTTTAGCCGGCAGCTTCGCCCGCCCGAACGCCGTTACAGTACCTTCGACCGCGAGTTGCTCGGACTTCACTTGGCGGTCAGGCACTTCCGCCATCTGCTCGAGGGCCGGGCGTTCACTGCCTTCGTCGACCACAAGCCGCTGATCTTTGCGATGGGCAAAGTCACCGAGCCGTGGTCGGCCCGGCAGCAGCGTCACCTCTCGGCCGTGTCCGAGTACACGACGGACATCCAGCACGTCGCGGGGAAGGACAACCCGGTGGCGGATTGCCTTTCCCGGGCCGTCGCCCACGCAGTCCACCTCGGCATCGACTATGCCCGGATGGCAGCGGACCAGGCCGCTGACCCCGACGTCCAGGCCTTGCGGACCGCCGTCACGGGCCTCCGCATCACCGAGGTGCCGTTTGATGGCGCGGGCGCGGCCCTCTTGTGCGATGTCTCCCTCGGGCGTCCTCGCCCCATCGTGCCCGCGGGCTGGCAGCGCCAGGTGTTTGACGCCATCCACGGCCTGTCCCACCCGGGCGCGAGGGCCTCCCAAAGGCTGATCGCCGACAAGTTCGTCTGGCATGGCCTCCGGAAGGCCGTCCGCGGCTGGGCCAGGACGTGCCTCGCGTGCCAGCGCGCCAAGGTGCACCGGCACACCCAGGCCCCGTTGGCCCCGTTCACGGTGCCGGAACGCCGGTTTGACCACGTCCACGTGGACCTGGTGGGACCTCTGCCCCCCTCGCGGGGTTTCACCTACGTCCTCACCATGGTGGACCGCACCACCCGGTGGCCGGAGGCCGTGCCCTTGGCGTCGACAACGGCGGCCGATGTCGCGCAGGCTTTCATCGCCACCTGGGTCGCCCGGTTCGGCGCCCCCTCAGACATCTCATCCGACCGCGGCCCCCAGTTCACCTCGGAGCTCTGGGGGGCGGTTGCGCAGGGGCTCGGGGTCCGGCTGCACCGAACCACGGCCTACCATCCCCAGGCTAACGGCCTGTGTGAGCGATTTCACCGCTCATTGAAGGCCGCGCTCCGGGCCACCCTCCGCGACGGCGGCTGGGTCGACAGGCTCCCCTGGGTCCTGCTGGGCCTCCGGACGGCGCCCAAGGAGGACCTGCGCGCATCCGCGGCGGAATTGGTCTTCGGGCAACCGCTGCGGGTGCCGGGCGAGTTCCTCCCCGACTCCACGGCACCATGGTCCGCGGCACAGCAGCGCTCCGCTCTACAAGAGACCGCCCAGAGGTTCGCCCCGGTGCCAACGGCATGCCACGGGCACCCACCGACGCACGTCGCCCCGGAGCTTCGCACGGCGGAGTACGTCTTCGTCCGCCACGATGCCCATCGGACACCACTGCGGCCCCCGTACGACGGGCCTTTCCGCGTGCTGGAGACCGGGGCGAAGCACTTCACCCTGGACATCGGCGGTACTCCTGACCGCGTTTCGGTAGACCGCCTCAAGCCGGCCCACCTCGATGTGGACCATCCACCGCCAGTGGCCCGACCCCCACGTCGGGGCCGCCCTCCTGCGGGCGGACCCCCGGCACCGCCCAGCCCCGCCGCCACGCCGCCCCCCGGTCCTGCACCCATCCCAGGGGCAGCCAGGGGCATCCCTGCACCCCGGACGCCGCCGATCGCCAGGGGGCGCTTCGGCCGGGTCATTCGTCTGCCCCGCAAACTGGCCCTCCAGGTGCGCGGGAATTCTGGGGGGGCGCGTGTGGCGGACACAAAAGCCCACTGGCGTGGTGACATCATTCCGCGCACCAAGTGGGCGGTGGCCACGCACCAGGGGTAGGCGTGGCCTCATGATATACACCGGGCGCCCAGCCCGGGACAGTACAGTGTTACAGTGTAGTCTTACAATAAAGACGTTTATATGTTACCGCTTGTCCGCTTCCTCCTTGCTCACAAGCAGCGCGCGTAACGCCGCGCTTTAACAGCATGATTTCAAACCAATAGCTCGTCACACAATTCCTGGTCTTTCCACCAAACAGGTGATCATCTATGATATTTATCTGCATCAAGGCACCACCAGCACACAATTAATTAATTTTTGGGGTTTTTTTTTCAAGTCGGCATTCGAGCACCTGACAATCGACGAATATTATTCATTTACTTTTCTTATCCCAACCGTTTTCTTGCTTCTTCTTTTGCAACTTCCTTCCCTTTCTTCAGTTTTTTAAATTCATATTTATTTATTTATTTATTACTCATTACGTTTGTTTATTATTTATTTCCCCTTTTCAATATTCCCGAAGTAATTGCTCCCTATAAGCCCCTAACATTTCCCGCTCACCATGGATCTCGTGTCCCTAATCTGATCGATTACGTCGCTGCTACCTGTTTGGTCCCCTCTCCATTGATGTCACACCACTCCCCTTGACTCCTGAGGCAGGTTTACATAATCATCTCCTTTCATTTATAACATCATAAGCCTCACTCAACCCGCACTTTACTCTTTTGCTCCAATGAAGTGGAATGCCTGAAACGTCTTCTTCACCTTTTTCTCATGATAAACTTTTCTTTTTCATCTCTTACTCAGGAAAATCAATTGTTATCTATTTACACACAGTCACTGGAGGAGGAGGTGGGAGGGGAGGGAAGGGCAGGGGAGGGAAGGGGAGGGGAGGGGGGATGGGAGGAGAGGGGGGGGATTGGAAAAACAATTACATCCAAATCAGAATCCATCACAAATGTCAAATCATCATTTTACCTTTTGAACATATGCTGCTGAATGTGCCGTTCATCACGTTTCTGAGTTAACTGTGATGCCGATCAGGAGGAAGAAGAAGCCGTACTACCAACTTTGTACACTTCCGCAATTGTTTGATTTATTTGTATTCAAATGTCTGGTGATTGTTTTGCATTTATTTATGCGATTGTGTACTTGTATATAACTGTCATTAATTTCAAAAGGCTTGGGCACTATTGAGCGATTTTTTTTTTAACTCCAAAAAACGATCTTTTTTTTTCAAAATGTTTTGTTTTTGCCTAAAACACTCCCAGGCACTCACTGATGAACCTCTGAAAGTTTGACGAAGATCCGTTCAGCCATCTCTGAGAAAAATGGTGACAGACAGACAGACATCTCTCTTATATAGTAGATATTAAGGAGTGTGTGGGGGTTCCGTAAAGAGTGTGCAATCTTCCAGGTTTTACACGTTATTTCTGGGAGAACTTCCTTGTTTCACTTACTTGGACTTGGAGCGTTAGGATGGGAAATTGTAGGTACAGTCAACCCTCGTTAATCCGGACTACTATGTTTCCAGCACCCAATGTCGGATTAGCAAGATTGTTGGATGAACGATTTTGCGGATCAGAGGGATAAAAGGAATGGCGGAAATCTGTTCCTGGAAGTTTTGGTCAGATAGCGAGATTTCCGGATTAAACCGGGTCGGAGTAACGAGGGTTGACTGTAATTATTTTAATGGTTTTATCCATGTGCAAACACCTAATAGTAAAAAACTGCCGTAACTACTGTATCACGTTTGCTTTAAAAGTTTAGATGGATGACCTTTTACCAATCTACATAGAAGACCTTCACTTGCAGCTCGATGGAGTACTGCTCTCACTTTTGGGCTGGTGCTCCAGCCTCACATCTTGCGCTTGTTGATGACATGGATTCAAACTACTTGATGGAGTACTGCTCTCACTTTTGGGCTGGTGCTCCTGCCTCACATCTTGCGCTTGTTGATGACGTGTATTCCAAGGCATGCAGAATCATTCGAATCTCGCATGATGAAGCAGAACCACCCGACCTGTAGCTCTCCACCTCTCTGACAGGTGTGTGGTTTCTGTCTTCTTCCTTGCTCTTACAACGTCCCTGCTCTTACAACCTGACAATAACCCACATCTGGTGAAACTCCCAAAATGAAAGCCCACTTCTCATCTCCACTCATTCGTTCCCCTTTTTTTTCTCAACTATGGAAGCAACTTCCTCAATATGTTCAATCTCATTATTCTCCTCAAGGCTTCAAGACTTGTTCACCGCCTTAGGTGAATCCTCTTCCATACTTATCATATTTTCTGCCCTCAACAACCATCCCCAAGGCCTCCCCTTTCTTTCCCCGTTAATGTGTTTCTCTCCTCTCCCTCAACTCTTCTTTTAGTTTTTTTGTTCAATTTCGCTTTCATCCCCAGGTTTTCCCTTTTATCCCCAGGTTTTCCCTTTTATCCCCAGGTTTTCGCTTTCATCCCCAGGTTTTCCCTTTCATCCCCAGGTTTTCGCTTTCATCCCCAGGTTTTCGCTTTCATCCCCAGGTTTTCGCTTTCATCCCCAGGTTTTCCCTTTCATCCCCAGGTTTTCCCTTTCATCCCCAGGTTTTCGCTTTCATCCCCAGGTTTTCGCTTTCATCCCCAGGTTTTCCCTTTCATCCCCAGGTTTTCGCTTTCATCCCCAGGTTTTCGCTTTCATCCCCAGGTTTTCCCTTTCATCCCCAGGTTTTCACTTTCATCCCCAGGTTTTCCCTTTTATCCCCAGGTTTTCGCTTTCATCCCCAGGTTTTCCCTTTTATCCCCAGGTTTTCGCTTTCATCCCCAGGTTTTCGCTTTCATCCCCAGGTTTTCCCTTTCATCCCCAGGTTTTCACTTTCATCCCCAGGTTTTCCCTTTTATCCCCAGGTTTTCGCTTTCATCCCCAGGTTTTCCCTTTTATCCCCAGGTTTTCGCTTTCATCCCCAGGTTTTCCCTTTTATCCCCAGGTTTTCACTTTCATCCCCAGGTTTTCCCTTTCATCCCCAGGTTTTCGCTTTCATCCCCAGGTTTTCGCTTTCATCCCCAGGTTTTCCCTTTCATCCCCAGGTTTTCGCTTTCATCCCCAGGTTTTCGCTTTCATCCCCAGGTTTTCCCTTTCATCCCCAGGTTTTCACTTTCATCCCCAGGTTTTCCCTTTTATCCCCAGGTTTTCGCTTTCATCCCCAGGTTTTCCCTTTTATCCCCAGGTTTTCACTTTCATCCCCAGGTTTTCCCTTTTATCCCCAGGTTTTCGCTTTCATCCCCAGGTTTTCCCTTTTATCCCCAGGTTTTCGCTTTCATCCCCAGGTTTTCGCTTTCATCCCCAGGTTTTCCCTTTCATCCCCAGGTTTTCACTTTCATCCCCAGGTTTTCCCTTTTATCCCCAGGTTTTCGCTTTCATCCCCAGGTTTTCCCTTTTATCCCCAGGTTTTCGCTTTCATCCCCTGGTTTTCCCTTTTATTTTATTTTTTATTTTTTTGTATACAAGATCGAGGCTCGTGAAAGAGCGCACATTAATCACACAGAAAGACAAACAGACAAACCAACACATAAAACAAATAACATCGGGAGCGGTAGACAAGATGGGGAGAGAGGGGGAAGGACACAAACACAACATTTGAGAGCAGGGACCGAGAGACATGGAGACATCGAGAGATCTGTGGGAGGGAGAGGGCTTTGGGGGGGAGGCATGGGAAGGGGGGTGGGAGAGGTATAAAACATATGGACACTGCCAGACTTCCAGGAAAGAAGTTGGAATTTCAAACAAGGTGGATCTGGGGTGAATTAGTGGGGGTAGAAAAGATCAAGGTTTTGGATGGGGGAAGATAAGAGATGGTGGTGAACAGCTGTTTTAAAGACCTGGAGGGAGGAGTGGGATTGAAGGGAGTGTGGGAGTTTGTTCCAGAGGCGGGAGAAAAGAGGAATGAAGGAGTGAAGGTGAGCAGAGAGCCGAGATTTCGGCAGTTTAACCATCAGAGGGTTGCTGGCAGATCTTGTGCGACCTGTAGGAATATTTGGGGGTCAGAGCACAGAGAGAGCTAGGGGAGCAAGGCCGGAGAGGAGTCGGTAGAAGACAGAAAAATCACCTGCCTGCCTGCGTTGAGTGAGTGAAAGGCCCTCAGAGATAGCTTCATCGCGGGAGATTCCAATGATTCTGAAAGCTTTGGTTTCAACAGCGTGAAGCCGAGCTAGGTGTGAGGCAGGAGCACCGGCCCATAGGGGAGAACAGTATTCCATTGAGCTGCGGATGAAAGCCTTGTCTGTGGTGAGGAGCTCAGGTGTGCCTAGGAAGGACTTCACACGATGGAGGATGCCCAGTCGGCGACTGGCTTTGGAGGCCGGCTTGGAAATGTGGTTTTCCCAAGAAAGATCATGGCAGATAGTGAGACCCAAAAGCTTGAGCGACAGAACTTCTTGGAGAGGATTGCTGAGAAAGTAGATGGGAGGGTTGTCCAGTCGATCTTTTCGGAGAGACATAGCAAGAGTGTGAGATTTGTCAGGATTGAAAGACATGTTCCACTTGTTTGACCAGTCTGATTTTGTCCAGGTCTTCAGAGAGTGAGGAGGCTGCAGACTGCCGATCTGAGGGAAGAGGAATGGAGCGGCAGAGAGTGGAGTCATCAGCAAAGAGATAGAGAGGATTTTCCAGAGAGTCGGAGAGATCATTGATAAAGACCAGAAAAAGCACAGGGCCCAGCACACTGCCTTGGGGAACTCCAGCCTGAACAGGAAGGGGAGATGAGAGAAATCCATTCAGGGCCACACGTTGACTACGACCAGAGAGGAAGTACGCAAGCCATGCATGGAGATTTCCATGGATACCATAGGAGGAGAGTTTGGTGAGCAGAGCTGGGTGCCAGACCGTATCGAAGGCACGTGATATGTCAAGGGAGATAGCTCTGATTTCCTGTATGGTATTGAGGACCTCCATCCATTGTTGAGACAGCAGAAGCAGCATGTCCAGAGTAGAGTGACCTGGTCTGAAACCAAATTGATGATCAGAGATCAAGCCATTGGAGAAGAGGAAAGATTTCAAATCCGAAGCAATGATGGATTCCATGACTTTGCTGATAATTGGGAGCAGGCTGATTGGTCTGTAGTTGCAAGGATCTGTTTTTGCACCTTTTTGTGTAAAGCGGTAATGTTTGCTGATTTCCAGGATGCTGGCAGATGACCTTGAGCAAAAGATAGGGTGAAAAGAACAGAGAGAGGGTGAGATAGAGCGGCAGAGCAGGATTTTAGGACCCGTGGGCTGATGCCGTCTGGTCCAGTTGCAGAATCAGAGTCGAGGTTTGACAAAAACTCCTCCACCTTGTCAGGAGAAAAGGACACAGAGTCCAGGAGCAGTTGGGTTCGACTGGGAAAGGTGGGAACAGAGAGAGATGGGTTTGGGACTAAGGATTTTGAGGCAAACACAGAGTTGAGGCATTCGGCTTTGTCACGTGCGATGTCAACTGTGTGGCCATTTGAGGTAAGGGAGGGGATGGAGGGGTAACAAACACCAGAAACGGATTTGACCAGACGCCACCAGGATTTGGAGGAAGGAGACAGGTTTGAGAGTTCATTCTTGAGTGAGGAGAGATAGTGCTTCCTGGCACTCCTGAGGGTAGACACACACTTGTTCCGAGCTTGGTGGAAGGAACTGAGATTGCCTTCAGTTGGATTAGCCTTCCAAGAGGCAAAGGCAAGTTGTTTCAGGGCAACTGCCTCACCACAAGATTCAGTGTACCATGGACGGGAGGAAGGGTAAGACAACTGAAGGCGAGATGGGATAAATCTGTGCATGAGAGAGATCAGTTTGCTTTGGAAGAATTCCCAGGAAGAATTGATGTCAGAGGCAGTGGAGATGGGAGACCAATCCAGACGATTGATGGCTGCTTGAAGACCGTCCCAGTCGGCCTGAGTGAAATGCCAGACTCGTCGACGCTGAGGAGGCTCTCTGAGAATGGCCAGAGAGATGTCCACTTTGACAAGCACATGATCAGAAGAACCGATTGGAGCAGAAGAAGAGCAGCAGACATTAGCAGGGAAGTTTGTCATAACCAAGTCTAGAAGAGAAGATACTCCATTGGCTGAGATCCGGGTCAGGAGATTGACAGATTGTGTCAATCCCAGTGAGTCACAGAAGTCCTTTGCTGAGGTGCCATGACTGGTGAGAGAGGAACCCACACCCAACCAGGTGGCATGATGACAGTTGAAGTCACCACATATGAGGAAGAGAGAGTTGGGATGAGTGGATAGAAGTTGGTCCATGTTGTCAGACAGTGAAATGTAGATGGAGTCATCACTGTTTGGGGGACGGTACAGAACACATATGAACAAAAGGTGGGAGCGGAGAGGAAGCCGTAGCCAGAGGTACTCCTGGGGTTGAGGAGGAGAGAGGGCAGTGCAAGGAGAGTGAGGAAGAGAGTTTTTGATAAAGATAGCCATCCCACCACCAGGACGAGGCTCAGGTCTATCATACCGGAGGAGGGAGTAACCAGGCAGAGATATTAAGGAATCAGAGACATCTTGAAGGAGGAAAGTCTCTGTTAAGCAGTTCAAGTCTGGATTGTCAGAAGCAACCTGTATGGAGAGATCAGTCAGGTTTGAGCGAAGGCCCCGGATGTTTGAGGTCCATACCGTTAATGAAGAGAGAGGGGGAGCATCGGGTACAGGACAGGGGAGGGGAGGAGTAGGGTAAGATGAAGGATGAGAGGGGGAGGTAGGGAGAGCAGTTGATAGTGTGTCAGAGATTGCAGAAGAGTTCCAAGAAAGGGAAGGATGAGGAGGATGAAAGGTTTGATGGTGAAGGGATGAGGCACAGTGAGGGGTTGTTTGAGGGGGGGGCAGAGGAAAGTCGAAGGTTGGGGGGGTGGAGGTATGAGATAGAAGGGAGACGAAGTGGGGAGGAGGCAGCTTTGAGGAGGAGGAGGGAGGAGGGAGAATTGGAGAGGAATGGTATGGGGGGAGATTTGAATGGGAGGGGTTGGGGGGGACTTTTGAAGGGGAGGAGTGAGGGGGGAGTTTAGGAGGGGAGGGGCAAGGGGGGAGTTTAGGAGGGAAGGGGCAAGGGGGAAGTTTAGAAGTGGAGGGGCAAGGGGGGAGTTTAGGAGTGCAGGGGAAAGGGGAGGGGATTTGGAGGGGAGGGGCAAGGGGGGAGTTTAATAATAATAATAATAATAATAATTCATTTATTTTGTATAGCGCTTTTCCAGAAGCCCAAAGGCGCTTTGACAGAGTGGCAAACATAATGCATAACAATACATGAAAACAACAATTGCAAAAAAGACAAGAATCAATAGGGAAATATTTAAAGCAAAAGGAGGGAGAAGGAGAAGAGATAGTCAGGGGTTAAATGCTGTGGGTTGAATGTTGAATGCAGTGTTGAACAGGTGGGTCTTTAGTGATGTTTTGAATGTGGTGAGTGAGGAGGAGTCTCTGATGGTGTGAGGTAGTGAATTCCAGAGGGTGGGAGCAGCGATGGAGAAGGCCCTGTCCCCCCAGGATCTGAATTTGGTCCGGATGGAGGGGGTCAGGAGGTTGGTACCAGCAGAGCGGAGGTTGCGGGTGGGAGTGTGTCTGGAGAGGAGGTCAGCCAGGTAGGATGGGGCCAGGTTATGGAGGGCTTTGTATGTCAAGAGGAGGATTTTGTACTGGATTCTCTGGGGGATGGGGAGCCAGTGAAGCTTGTAAAGGACGGGGGTGATGTGGTCACGGGTCCGGGAATGGGTAAGTAGACGGGCAGCGGAGTTCTGAATGTATTGGAGTTTATTGGTGATTTTTGAGGGTGAACCATAGAGGAGGCTATTGCAGTAGTCCAGACGGGAGGTGATGAAGGCGTGGATGAGGGTTTCTGCAGCCATGGAGGAGAGGGATGAGCGGAGACGGGCAATGTTTTTCAGGTGAAAGAAGGCTGACTTTGTGATCTGTTTAGTGTATTTGTCGAAGGAAAGGGTTTGGTCAAAGATGACGCCAAGATTCCGGATGTGAGGGGAGGTGGATACTGGGATACCGTCGATGTTGAGGGCAAAGTTATGGGTTGTGAGCGTTTTTGGGCCAATGATGATTATTTCAGATTTATCACAGTTAAGCTTGAGGAAGTTGATTTGAAGCCAGGATTTTATTTCAGTGATGCAGTTTGTCAGGATAGAGTGGGTGTCGGTGGAGACGGACTTGGTGGAGATGAAAAGCTGGATGTCATCGGCGAAACAGTGGAATTGGAGATCATGACGGTGGATTAAGTGACCGAGGGGGGACAGGTAAAGGATGAAGAGGAGGGGGCCAAGAACTGAACCTTGGGGGACACCTTGGGGGAGGGGAGCAGTGGGGGATTTGCAGTTATTGATGGAGATGAACTGGCATCTGTCAGAGAGGTATGATTTAATCCAAGAGAGGGCAGTGCCGGTAACGTTAAAGGTGGATTCAAGTCGGGTGAGGAGGATAGTGTGATCGATGGTGTCAAAGGCAGCGCTGAGGTCGAGGAGGACGAGAATGTTGAGGTTGCCAGCGTCAGAGGAGAGGAGAAGGTCGTTGGTGATTTTGAGGAGAGCAGTTTCAGTACTGTGGTTGGAGCGGAATCCGGATTGGAATGTTTCATACAGGTTATTGGCAGAGAGATGATGTTTGAGGTGAGTGGCTACAGCGCGTTCCAAAACTTTTGACAGAAATGGTAGGTTGGAGATGGGTCTGAAGTTGTTTAGGGTGTCAGGGTTTAGACCAGGTTTTTTTAGAATGGGGGTAACAGCAGCAATTTTGAGGGAAGGTGGGACGATGCCTGTAGACAGGGAGGAGTTTATTGTTGCAATGATAAGTGGAGAGAGAGCAGGGAGGGAGGCTTTGACAAAGCTGGAGGGGATGGGGCCAAGAGTGCAGGTGGCAGTTTTCATTCCTATGAGGAGTTCAGAGAGGTCAGTAGGGGAGATTGGGGAGAACCGAGACAGGGGATGGCAGGACAAGGGGGGGCAGGTGGTTGGAGGGGGAGCGGGTGCAGCGGTGGTCAAGCTGTTGTAGATGTTGTCAATTTTGCGTTGGAAGAAAGAGAGGAAGGAGATGCAGTTGTCTACTGTGAATGACTGGGTGGTAGTGTTCAGGGGGCGGAGGAGTTTGTTTATTGTCGAGAAGAGTGCTTTTGGGTTTCCGGAGCCAGAGTGGATAATTTGAGAGTAGTAGGCAGAGCGGGCGTGGGAGAGGGCATCTTTGTAGTGTTGTAGGTGGTCCTTGTAGGCTTGGGAGTGAACTGTGAGACCCGTTTTATTGCGGAGTCTTTCAAGTTGGCGAGCACGAGTTTTCATCAGGCGGAGTTCAGGGGTAAACCAGGGAGCAGAATGGGTGAAAGAAACTGTTTTGGTTTTTACAGGCGCAAGCTGGTCAAGGCAGGAGGAGAGAGTGTGGTTGTAGTAGTCAGTGAGGTCGGAAGGGGTGTGGAGGTCAATGAAAGGAGAAGTGGATCTCGCGAGATCTCGGAGACGGTGGGAGGGATTTTCGAAGCTCCACACGGTCTCCACGTTTTTCGAAGTTAAGTCTGTTCACAATTGTATTTTGTCGAAACTGTATTTATCTTTCGGTGTGTGAAGTTATTGTGTGCAACTTTGGTTGTTTCTCGGTGTTTATCTTTCATAAATTGATCGTCTGTTTGCCGTGTCGTGTCTTGAGGCCTTGTACAGTGTGCACTGTACAACCTTGAGGCTTTGTTTTTCTCTCAGCGGTCCGTCGTTTGTGATCCAATAACTTTCGTTCTCTGTATTCCCAGGCTTTTCACCCATAGCCTACTTCCTTGTGTAAATCTCAACTCAAAAAAAAAAAAAAAAAAAAAAAAAAAACATTTCCTTCTCTGTTCTCATTCGTTTATTCATTCTTATTCGTTCGTTCGTTCTTCGACCACGTGTTTCTCCCCCATTTCCCCAGATAGTTTTCACTCATTAACCTTCAATGTTTACACTTTCCCCTCAAGTTATGTATTCCGTCATATTTTATAACACCTTTTTCTTCTTCTTCTTTAAAAGGCTGCTTTCGACTTGCTCACCAAATCAATTCATCCGAAAAAAAATATCCATCTCCTATAGTGCCTTTTTTCTACATTCCCTAAACTCTCCTGCACTCCATCCTCCATCCAGCGTCCTTAAACGTATTTTTAACTCGAAGGTCACAAGAAACTCATTTTGCAATAAATGTTCGTTTCCCATAAATCATACACTTTCAAAAATCCAATCTCACCCCTCCCCTCCAAATCTTCCCCATAACCCCTCCCCTCCAAATCTTCCCCATCACCCCTCCCCTCCAAATCTTCCCCATCACCCATCCCTTTCAAATCTCCCCCCTTGCCCCCTCCCTCCTAAACTACCCCCTCACCCCTCCCCGCCAAGACGCCCCCTCGCCCCTCCCCTCCTAGACTCCTGCCTCACCCCTCCCCTCCAAATCTCCCCCATATCCCATCCCTTTCAAATCCCTCCCCTTGTCCCTTCCCTCCCAAACTCCCCCCTCGCCCCTCCCCTTCAAATCTCCCCACCCTCATTGCTTCTCAATTTCCCCCCTCTCACTCCCCCTCCTCAAAGCGTCCTCCCCGCTTCTTCCCCCTTCAAACTCTCACCTCCATCTCCCCCAACCTTCTGCCTCGCTCTTCCCCCTCCTCAAATAACACCTCATTGTGGCTCACCCAATCACCATCAAACCTTTTGTCCGCCCCATCCTTCCCTTTCTCCGAGCTATTCTGAAATCTCTGACACACCTTCAACAGCTCTCCCTATCTCTTCCACCTCTTCCACATCTTACCCTACCCCTCCTCCCCCCTGTTCTGTATCTGATGCTCCCCCTTCCTCTTCATTAACGGTATGGACCTCAAACATCCGGGGCCTTCGTTCAAACTTAACTGATCTCTCCATACAGGTTGCTTCTGTCAAACCAGACGTGATCTGCTTAACAGAAACTTTCCTCCTTTATGATGTCTCTGATTCCATAGTATCTCTCCCGGGCTACTCCCTCCTCCGGTATGATAGACCTGAGCCTCGTCCTGGAGGCGGGGTTGCTATCTTTATCAAAAACTCTCTTCCTCACTCGCCCTGCACTGCACTCTCTCGACCTCACCCCCAGGAATACCTCTGGCTACGGCTTCCCCTTCGCTCCCACCTCTTGTTCATATGTGTGTTGTACCGTCCACCAAACAGTGATGACTCCATCTACATCTCGCTGTCTGATGATATGGACCAACTTCTATCTACTCATCCCAACTCTCTCTTCCTCATATGTGGTGATTTCAATTGTCACCATGCCAGTTGGCTGGGTGTGGGTACCTCTCTCACCAGCCATGGCTCTTCAGCAAAGGACTTCTGCGACTCACTGGGACTGACACAATCTGTCAATTTCCCGACCCGGATCTCAGTCAACGGAACATCTTCTCTTCTGGACTTGGTTATGACTAACTTCCCTGAAAATGTCTGCTGCTCTTCTTCTGCTCCGATCGGATCATCTGATCATGTCCTTGTTAAAGTGGACATCTCTCTGACCATCCTCAGGGAGCCTGCTCAGCGTCGACGAGTCTGGCATTTCACTCAGGCCAACTGGCACGGTCTTCAAGCAGCCATCAATCATCTGGACTGGTCTCCCATCTCTACCACCTCTGACATCAACTCATCCTGGGAATTCTTCCAAAGTAAATTGCTCTCTCTCATGCACAGATTTATCCCATCTCGTCTTCAGTTGTCATACCCTTCCTCCCGTCCATGGTACACGGAATCTTGTGGTGAGGCTGTTGCCCAGAAACAACTTGCCTTCGTCTCCTGGAAAGCAAATCCAACGGAAGGAAATCTCATTTCCTTTCACAAAGCCTGAAACAAGTGTGTGTCCACCCTCAGGAGAGCCAGGAAACAATATCTCTCCGTTCTCAAGACCGAACTCTCTTATCTGTCTCCCTCTTCCAAATCCTGGTGGCGTCTGGTCAAATCCGTTTCTGGTGTTTGTTCCCCCTCCATCCCCTCCCTTACCTCAAACGGCTACACAGCTGACTCCGCACGTGAAAAAGCTGAATGCCTCAACTCTGTGTTTGCCTCTAAATCTTGTGTCCCAAACCCATCCCTCTCTGTACCCACCATACCCAGTCGTACCCTGCTGCTCCTGGACTCCGTGTCCTTTCCTCCTGACAAGGTGGAAAAGTTTCTGTCAACCCTCGACTCTGATTCTGCAACTGGACCCGACGGCATCAGCCCACGGGTCCTAAAATCCTGCTCTGCTGCTCTATCTCACCCTCTCTCTGTTCTCTTCACCCTCTCTTTTGCTCAAGGTCAACTGCCATCTGCTTGGAAATCAGCCAACATCACCGCTTTGCACAAAAAAGGTGCAAAAACAGATCCTAGCAACTACAGACCAATCAGCCTTCTCCCAATTATCAGCAAAGTCATGGAATCCATCATTGCTTCGGATATGAAATCTTTCCTCTTCTCCAATGGCTTGATCTCTGATCATCAATTTGGTTTCAGACCAGGTCACTCTACTCTGGACATGCTGCTTCTGCTGTCTCAACAATGGATGGAGGTCCTCAATGCCAAACAGGAAATTAGAGCTGTCTCCCTCGACATATCACGTGCCTTCGACACGGTCTGGCACCCCGCTCTGCTCACCAAACTCTCCTCCTTTGGTATCCATGGAAATCTCCACGCATGGCTGGCGGACTTCCTCTCTAGTCGTTGTCAACGTGTGGCCCTGAATGGGTTTCTCTCATCTCCTCTTCCTGTTCAGGCTGGAGTTCCCCAAGGCAGTGTTCTGGGCCCCGTGCTTTTTCTGGTCTTCATCAATGATCTCTCTGACTCTCTCGAAAATCCTCTCTATCTCTTTGCTGATGACTCCACTCTCTGCCGCTCCATTCCTCTTCCCTCAGATCGGCAGTCTGCTGCCTCCTCACTCTCTGAAGACCTGGACAAAATCACAGACTGGTCAAACAAGTGGAACATGTCTTTCAATCCTGACAAATCTCACACTCTTACTATGTCTCTCCGAAAAGATCGACTGGACAACCCTCCCATCTACTTTCTCAACAATCCTCTCCAAGAAGTTCTGTCGCTCAAGATTTTGGGTCTCACTATCTGCCATGATCTTTCTTGGGAAAACCACATTTCCAAGCTGGCCTCCAAAGCCAGTCGCCGACTGGGCATCCTCCGTCGTGCGAAGTCCTTCCTCGGCACACCTGAGCTCCTCACCACATACAAGGCTTTCATCCGCAGCTCAATGGAATACTGTTCTCCCCTATGGGCCGGTGCTCCTGCCTCACACCTAGCTCGGCTTCACGCTGTTGAAACCAAAGCTTTCAGAATCATTGGAATCTCCCGCGATGAAGCTATCTCTGAGGGCCTTTCACTCACTCACCGCAGGCAGGTAGGTGGTCTTTCTGTCTTCTACCGACTCCTCTCCGGCCTTGCACCCCCAGCTCTCTCTGTGCTCTGTCCCCCAAATATTCCTACAGGTCGCACAAGATCTGCCAGCAACCCTCTGATGGTTAAACTGCCGAAATCTCGGCTCTCTGCTCACCTTCACTCTTTCATTCCGCTTTTCTCCCGCCTCTGGAACAAACTCCCTCACTCCCTTCAATCCCACTCCTCCCTCCAGGTCTTTAAAACAGCTGTTCACCACCATCTCTTATCTTCCCCCATCCAAAACCTTGATCTTTTCTACCCCCGCTAATTCACCCCAGATCCACCTTGTTTGAAATTCCAACTTCTTTCCTGGAAGTCCTGGCAGTGTCCATATGTTTTATACCTCTCCCACCGCCCCCTTCCCATGCCCCCCCCCCCAAAGCCCTCGCCCTCTCTCAGATCTCTCGATGTCTCCATGTATCTCGGTCCCTGCTCTCAAATGTTGTGTTTGTGTCCTTCCCCCTCTCTCCCCATCTTGTCTACCGCTCCCGATGTTATATGTTTTATGTGTCGGTTTGTCTTTCTGTGTGATTAATGTTCGCTCTTTCACGAGCCTCGATCTTGTATACAAAAGTGGACATTTTTTCAGAGAGGGTGGATGAGAATGAGGTAGGTGAAAGAGCGTTTAGCTTACGGAAGTTGATTGTGCGATAATGCCTTGGTGTTGGGGCGGGGATGTTGATGGTCAGAGTGATGGCTAAGTGGTCAGAGAGGGTGAGGTCGGAGCCAGAGAGATGGTGCAAATTTAATCCAGTGGAGCAGACAAGGTCCAAAATGTGACCACGGATATGGGTAGGAAAGTCGACATGTTGAGTGAGGTTAAAGCAGGTGAGTTAATCAGTGAAGTCAGTGGTTATTGTGGAGTCAGTGGAGTCCATGTGGATATTGAAATCACCAAGGAGGAGGATTGAGGGGGAGAGGGAACATAGCTGGGTCAGAAAGTAGGAGAAGTCAGACAGGAATGATGGGTGTGGTTTGGGAGGGCGGTAGACGACAGCCATGACTGACTGCGTGCAACCAGAGAGTTTAAAAGCCAGGTGTTCAAATGATGGAGCAGATGAGATGGAGATGAGGTTGGTCTTGATGTCTTGACGGTGGATAACGGCAATTCCACCACCTCGGCCCTCCGAGCGTGGTTTATTGACGTAGGAATATCCATTGGGTGTGGTGAGGTTGAGCGTGTAGTAGTCCAGAGGTTGTTGCCAGGTTTCGGTGAGACAGAGAAAGTCCAGTTTGTTATCCAGGATGTATTCGTCCAGGATGAGGCATTTGTTGTTGAGGGACCGGGTGTTGAACAGGGTGAGCTTGATGTTGTTTTGAACAGCAGGGATGAATTCAGGTGATTTAGCCAGGGTTCGTAGGCAGGACGTGCGATCGTGTGCGTTGCTGTGACCAGGTGCGCTGGGACGAAGAGTGAGTGCGCTGAGCTGAGTTTAGGAGGGGAAGTGCAAGGGGGGAGTTCAGGAGTGGAGGGGCAAGGGGGGGATTTGGAGGGGAGGGGCAAGGGGGGAGTTTAGGAGGGGAAGGGCAAGGGGGGAGTTCAGGAGTGGAGGGGCAAGGGGGGGTTTAAGAGTGGAGGGGAAAGGGGGGAGTTTAGGAGTGTAGGTGCAAGGGGGGGGGGGATTTGGATGGGAGGGGCAAGAGGGGAGTTTAGAAAGTGGATGATTAATGAAAGACAAACATTGATAACAAATTGGGTTTGTTGCGATTTTCAAGTTAGCAATCCGAATCAGAACGATGGAGGAGGGCTGGAATGAATGTGAATTTAGACCATGTAGTGAGGGAGACGTATAAGATATTGAATTTCTTTTTTTTGAAGTGGAATGAGTTGGAGAGGAAATTGAGAAAAGCCTTTTAAATAGGAAGAAAAACAGCGTGTTGTAATATACCACTGAATAAAACACTGAAGGGGAAACGTTAAACATATTTAAATAATATTTAAACAGAACCGTGAACAATCTTATATGCACAAAATACCAACGGGGGGAGAGCCGAGAGGGACCACCACGAGTCACGTGAACAGGGCAAAAGGTGGATGGCAAGGAGATAATGGGGGCGGGGTGAACAGCACACCTGGACAGAAAATAAAGGATGAGACAACAGTACACGTAGAGAAAGGAAAATAATGTTTTTGTTTTTTTTTGGGGGGGGGGGGGGATTTAGAACGTTAGACAGAGTATTATGTTCGGGGTAGAAGGGAAAAAACTAAGAGCCAAGCAAAACACGCTTAAGTTAACAAACACCGACGGGGGTACAACTACAAGGCCGCACACGAGGAGCAGAACACGATTAATTAATTACGAGTTACAGGAAATTCAAACCAAAACTAACTATTATCAAACAATAACGCATGGACGATAAAATAACGAGTTGAAATTTGACAAACACACGAATGAAAAAATAACCGCTTTGGATGCCCGGAGAGAACCAGGCCTCAAGGGCGGAAGTTTAAACAACTAGGCCGCGTGGCACGAAATACTCGACTATTTTTTACAGGTATGAAAGATTAACACCGATAAATCTTCCGAGGGATACGCAAAAGGTACACACACGTAAGATAAATACAGTTTCGACAAAAATACAAATGTGACAATATTACTTAACTTCGAGCGTGCGTGAAGATCGTGGAAGTGGGACAGCTTCGAAAAACTGTGACCGCCCCAAGGCGGTTTCACTTTTATCCCCAGGTTTTCACTTTCATCCCCAGGTTTTCCCTTTTCTCCCCAGGTTTTCGCTTTCATCCCCAGGTTTTCCCTTTTATCCCCAGGTTTTCACTTTCATCCCCAGGTTTTCCCTTTTATCCCCAGGTTTTCACTTTCACCCCCAGGTTTTCCCTTTTATCCCCAGGTTTTCACTTTCCTCCCCAGGTTTTCCCTTTTCTCCCCAGGTTTTCGCTTTCATCCCCAGGTTTTCCCTTTTATCCTCAGGTTTTCGCTTTCATCCCCAGGTTTTCGCTTTCATCCCCAGGTTTTCCCTTTTATCCCCAGGTTTTCGCTTTCATCCCCTGGTTTTCCATTTTATCCCCAGGTTTTCGCTTTCATCCCCAGGTTTTCCCTTTTATCCCCAGGTTTTCGCTTTCATCCCCTGGTTTTCCCTTTTATCCCCAGGTTTTCGCTTTCATCCCCAGGTTTTCCCTTTTATCCCCAGGTTTTCGCTTTCATCCCCTGGTTTTCCATTTTATCCCCAGGTTTTCGCTTTCATCCCCAGGTTTTCCCTTTTATCCCCAGGTTTTCCCTTTTATCCCCAGGTTTTCGCTTTCATCCCCAGGTTTTCGCTTTCATCCCCAGGTTTTCGCTTTCATCCCCAGGTTTTCACTTTTATCCCCAGGTTTTCGCTTTCATCCCCAGGTTTTCCCTTTTATCCCCAGTTTTTCCCTTTTATCCCCAAGTTTTCGCTTTCATCCCCAGGTTTTCCCTTTTATCTCCAGGTTTTCCCTTTTATCCCCAGGTTTTCCCTTTTATCCCCAGGTTTTCGCTTTCATCCCCAGGTTTTCGCTTTCATCCCCAGGTTTTCACTTTCATCCCCAGGTTTTCCCTTTTATCCCCAGGTTTTCGCTTTCATCCCCAGGTTTTCGCTTTCATCCCCTGGTTTTCCCTTTTATCCCCAGGTTTTCACTTTCATCCCCAGGTTTTCCATTTTATCCCCAGGTTTTCGCTTTCATCCCCAGGTTTTCCCTTTTATCCCCAGGTTTTCGCTTTCATCCCCAGGTTTTCCCTTTTATCCCTAGGTTTTCCCTTTTATCCCTAGGTTTTCGCTTTCATCCCCAGGTTTTCACTTTATCCCCAGGTTTTCGCTTTCATCCCCAGGTTTTCCCTTTTATCCCCAGGTTTTCCCTTTTATCCCCAGGTTTTCGCTTTCATCCCCAGGTTTTCCCTTTTATCTCCAGGTTTTCGCTTTCATCCCCAGGTTTTCCCTTTTATCCCCAGGTTTTCCCTTTTATCCCCAGGTTTTCCCTTTTATCCCCAGGTTTTCGCTTTCATCCCGTGGTTTTCCCTTTTATCCCCAGGTTTTCGCTTTCATCCCCAGGTTTTCCCTTTTCTCCCCAGGTTTTCGCTTTCATCCCCAGGTTTTCCGTTTTATCCCCAGGTTTTCGCTTTCATCCCCTGGTTTTCCCTTTTATCCCCAGGTTTTCGCTTTCATCCCCAGGTTTTCCCTTTTATCCCCAGGTTTTCGCTTTCATCCCCAGGTTTTCCCTTTTATCCCCCGGGTTTCACTTTCATCCCCAGGTTTTCGCTTTCATCCCCAGGTTTTCCCTTTCATCCCCAGGTTTTCCCTTTTATCCCCCGGTTTTCGCTTTCATCCCCAGGTTTTCCCTTTTATCCCCAGGTTTTCGCTTTCATCCCCAGGTTTTCCCTTTTATCCCCAGGTTTTCGCTTTCATCCCCAGGTTTTCCCTTTTATCCCCAGGTTTTCGCTTTCATCCCCAGGTTTTCCCTTTTATCCCCAGGTTTTCGCTTTCATCCCGTGGTTTTCCCTTTTATCCCCAGGTTTTCGCTTTCATCCCCAGGTTTTCCCTTTTCTCCCCAGGTTTTCGCTTTCATCCCCAGGTTTTCCGTTTTATCCCCAGGTTTTCGCTTTCATCCCCTGGTTTTCCCTTTTATCCCCAGGTTTTCGCTTTCATCCCCAGGTTTTCCCTTTTATCCCCAGGTTTTCGCTTTCATCCCCAGGTTTTCCCTTTTATCCCCCGGGTTTCACTTTCATCCCCAGGTTTTCGCTTTCATCCCCAGGTTTTCCCTTTCATCCCCAGGTTTTCCCTTTTATCCCCCGGTTTTCGCTTTCATCCCCAGGTTTTCCCTTTTATCCCCAGGTTTTCGCTTTCATCCCCAGGTTTTCCCTTTTATCCCCAGGTTTTCGCTTTCATCCCCAGGTTTTCCCTTTTATCCCCAGGTTTTCGCTTTCATCCCCAGGTTTTCCCTTTTATCCCCAGGTTTTCGCTTTCATCCCCAGGTTTTCCCTTTTATCCCCAGGTTTTCGCTTTCATTCCCAGGTTTTCCCTTATATCCCCAGGTTTTCGCTTTCATCCCCAGGTTTTTCCTTTTATCCCCAGGTTTTCGCTTTCATCCCCAGGTTTTCCCTTTTCCTATTCTTTCATCTTCCTTTTCGTTGTCATCGAACTTGTTTCCAGTTTGTTCACCTCTTTCTTCCCTTTAGTGTATCATCATTATATTCACTCATTCTCTCTCCATGTGTCCCTCTGCTGTGTCCCTCGACTCAGCTGTTGGAGTGTTGCCCCACCCTCCCCTCCTCCCACTCTGTTCTGTTTCCCTGGTTGTCGCTCTTCCATGAGCCTCGTCTTTGTGAACAAAACATTTTAATTCAATTAAACTTGGCGTACCCATTGGTGGTGCATCTTTTCCTAGCGAAGATGATGGTGGTACAGCTGGTCCATGAGGGCGCAACCAAAGGTGTTTTCTCTTACCTGAAGTGTAATTTATATCCTCACTTTTTCTGCACCTGCTTGTTCACCTTTCGCTCTGCGTGGTCTTTCCTGGTCACAAATTACTCCTGTCCACTTTACCCTCCATTAAAAATCCATTCTGTCATTTTCACTTGTGCTTCAGCAGCAAGTTGTTTTTGTGAATTGTTTCATCCCTATTATTGTGCATCCTGTGTTCCTTGACTCCGTCCGCCATCCATCGCTCACTCGATCGTGACCACCTGCTTCGTACACGTTCGGACAGATCGGACAGATGGCTGCCCCGACGTCTCCCTCTCGGCCGTCCTTGGACGTTGACAGCTAAAGGTTAGTCTTCATCGCCACCATATCCGGGCAACCACGTAGAGTACGTGTGTCCTCGGCTTAGCAAGGAAGTAGCTATTATAATTTCTCACTGGTTATAAAACTTGTACCTGGAAATGAAAAAGCCTTGGTGTTTCTGGGTCCATCCTGAGCACCTTGTTGGGAGAACCTTTTGAACATGTCTCGTACTTCGTGCCAAGGTTACAAAACCATGGTAAAGCATCGAGGACGTCCATTGTGCAGGAAACGCTCTGTCTCCGCTCGGAATGCTATTGATCGTGTTATTGTGCAGGTGAACAGATTTCACATTTATTGAGAAACTAAATTAGTTTTATATCGATAGGTAACCCTTTCCTCCCCTGACGTCTTCCCTCGGCAAAAAACGGGCTTTTCTAAAACGGATATTGCACTGTATTTGGGAAGACGTGACGTCATCGGTGTCTTAACGAATAAGGAGAAGGTAGGTGTGTTGGAGCGAGAAAAGCTAAATTTTTAAAATGTATTTGTACAAGTTCCTCACAAGCTCAATAAGTCACCTTCATCGTCTAATTTTGCTCTTTCTCCATTTTCCGTTTTGGCGTAAATGATGACGTCATCATCTTCAGATGCAGTTCTGATTCAAAATGGCGTTTCTGATTACACATGGCCTCACATAACATTATGTTATTCACATAGAACAAGTAGGTAAATTGTATAAAACCAGGTTAACTTAAAATTACCATTTTAAATGATGCAACGCTCCGACCCATAAGGTGTGTGAGGTTCCTCATTCCCTGTCCCATAAGATGTGTGATGTTCTTCATTCCCTGTCCCATAAGGTGTGTGATGTTCTTCATTCCCTGTCCCATAAGGTGTGTGATGTTCTTCATTCCCTGTCCCATAAGGTGTGTGATGTTCTTCATTCCCTGTCCCATAAGATGTGTGATGTTCTTCATTCCCTGTCCCATAAGATGTGTGATGTTCTTCATTCCCTGTCCCATAAGGTGTGTGATGTTCTTCATTCCCTGTCCTATAAGATGTGTGATTTTTCTCATTCCCTGTCCGAAAAGGTGTGTGATGTTCCTCATTCCCTGTCCTATAAGGTGTGTAATGTTCCTCATTCCCTGACCCATAAGGTGTGTGATGTTCCTCATTCCCTGACCCATAAGGTGTGTGATGTTCTTCATTCCCTGTCCCATAAGATGTGTGATGTTCTTCATTCCCTGTCCCATAAGGTGTGTGATGTTCCTCATTCCCTGACCCATAAGGTGTGTGATGTTCCTCATTCCCTGTCCCATAAGGTGTGTGATGTTCCTCATTCCCTGACCCATAAGGTGTGTGATGTTCCTCATTCCCTGACCCATAAGATGTGTGATGTTCCTCATTCCCTGACCCATAAGATGTGTGATATTTCTCATTCCGTGACCCATAAGGTGTGTGATGTTCCTCATTCCCTGACCCATAAGGTGTGTGATGTTCCTCATTCCCTGACCCATAAGGTGTGTGATGTTCCTCATTCCCTGACCCATAAGATGTGTGATGTTCCTCATTCCCTGACCCATAAGATGTGTGATATTTCTCATTCCGTGACCCATAAGGTGTGTGATGTTCCTCATTCCCTGACCCATAAGGTGTGTGATGTTCCTCATTCCTTGACCCATAAGATGTGTGATATTTCTCATTCCGTGACCCATAAGGTGTGTGATGTTCCTCATTCCCTGACCCATAAGGTGTGTGATGTTCCTCATTCCCTGACCCATAAGGTGTGTGATGTTCCTCATTCCCTGACCCATAAGGTGTGTGATGTTCCTCATTCCCTGACCCATAAGATGTGTGATATTTCTCATTCCATGACCCATAAGATGTGTGATATTTCTCATTCCGTGACCCATAAGGTGTGTGATGTTCCTCATTCCCTGACCCATAAGGTGTGTGATGTTCCTCATTCCCTGACCCATAAGATGTGTGATGTTCCTCATTCCCTGACCCATAAGATGTGTGATATTTCTCATTCCGTGACCCATAAGGTGTGTGATGTTCCTCATTCCCTGACCCATAAGGTATGTGATGGTCCTCATTCCCTGACCCATAAGGTGTGTGATGTTCCTCATTCCCTGACCCATAAGATGTGTGATGTTCCTCATTCCCTGACCCATAAGATGTGTGATATTTCTCATTCCGTGACCCATAAGGTGTGTGATGTTCCTCATTCCCTGACCCATAAGGTGTGTGATGTTCCTCATTCCCTGACCCATAAGATGTGTGATATTTCTCATTCCGTGACCCATAAGGTGTGTGATGTTCCTCATTCCCTGACCCATAAGGTGTGTGATGTTCCTCATTCCCTGACCCATAAGATGTGTGATATTTCTCATTCCGTGACCCATAAGGTGTGTGATGTTCCTCATTCCCTGACCCATAAGATGTGTGATATTTCTCATTCCGTGACCCATAAGGTGTGTGATGTTCCTCATTCCCTGACCCATAAGGTGTGTGATGTTCCTCATTCCCTGGCCAATACGATGTGTGATGTTTCTCTTTCCCTGACCCATAAGGTGTGTGATGTTCTTCCTTCCATCACCCATAAGGTGTGTGATGTTTCTCATTCTCTGTCCCATAAGGTGTGTAAGGTTCCTCATTCCCTGGCCAATACGATGTGTGATGTTCCTCATTCTCTGTTCCTCATTACCTGACCTATAAGGTGTGTGATGTTCCTCATTCCCTGACCCATAAGGTGTGTGATGTTCCTCATTCCCTGACCCATAAGGTGTGTGATGTTCCTCATTCCTTGTTCCGCCTTGCCATCCTCATTCATTGTCTACTTTAAAAATGAAAACCAAAATTCATTGCAAAACATTTGTACATTGATAATAAAAAGGGAATTGTATGTTAAACACAGGTATCTACTTCCCTTTATTGGATTGGATCAATCCCATGCCATGTCCAGTGTGTCAATGATGCCCAAAGTATTTCCCTGGGCAAAAATATACACACGTGGGTGTAATCAGGGTTTCCCATTGCCATACTCGGGGTAGTAATGGCGATTCATTGTCGTTTGTTCTGCTCACTGGAGACAATCGTGACTCTGAGAGAAACCGTGGGATCTTCAACATCCACCAGCAACAAGTAACGTTGGTGGAGGAATCAATCTCCAGGTGAATATCCCTTTAGGTGGACGACACACTCATTGATGCCTTAACCTGCATGACAAACACCAGGATGTCCATCTCAGGTAGAGCAATCTCCAGGTGAATATCCCATCAGGTGGACGGCACACACATTGATGCCTCATCCGGCATGTCAAACACCAGGATGTCCATCTCAGGTACGGCACAATCATTGATGCCTCATCCGGCATGTCAAACACTGGGATGTCCATCTCAGGTATGGCACTCATTGATGCCTTATCCAGCATGACAAACACCAGGATGTCCATCTCAGGTACGGCAATCATTGATGCCTCATCCAGCACGCCAAACACCAGGATGTCCATCTCAGGTGTGGCACATTCAATGATGCCTCATCCAGCACATCAAACACCAGGATGTCCATCTCAGGTATGGCACTCATTGATGCCTCAACCTGCATATCAAACACCAGGATGTCCATCTCAGGTATGGCACTCATTGATGCCTCATCCGGCATGTCAAACACCAGGATGTGCATCTCAGGTATGGCACTCTTTGATGTCTCATCCAGCATGTCAAACACCAGGAGGTCCATCTCAGGTATGGCACAATCATTGATGCCTCAACCTGCATGACAAACACCAGGATGTCCATCTCAGGTATGGCACTCATTGACGCCTTATCCAGCATGACAAACACCAGGATGTCCATCTCAGGTATGGCACTCATTGATGCCTCATCCTGCATGTCAAACACCAGGATGTCCATCTCAGGTATGGCACTCATTGATGCCTCATCCAGCACGGCAAACACCAGGATGTCCATCTCAGGTATGGCATTCATTGATGCCTCATCCGGCATGTCAAACACCAGGATGTCCATTTCAGGTATGGCACTCATTGATGCCTCATCCAGCACGTCAAACACCGGGATGAACATATCAGGTATTGCACTCAATGATGCCTCAGCCAGCACGTCAAACACCGGGATGTCCCACTCCACCCTCCAGGTCTTTAAAACAGCTGTTCACCACCATCTCTTATCCTCCCGCATCCAAAACCTTGATCTTTTCTACCCCGGCTACTTTCGGTCCCCTTTTTTTTACACCTCTCCCCCCCCCCCTTCCCACGCCTCCTCCCCCCAAGCCCTCTCCCTCCCACACTTCTCCCTGCTCTCAAATGTTGTGGTTGTGTGCTTCCCCTTCTCTCCCCATCTTGTCTTCCGCTCCCTCATTTTGTATATTTTGTTTGTCTGGTTGATTTGTTTGTGAAATAAATGTTAGCTCTTTCACGAGCCTCGATTCAGTATACAACAAAAAAAAAAAAAATAGGGAAGTATGGCACTCATTGATGCCTCATCCGGCATGTCAAACACCGGGATGTCCATCTCTGGTATGGCACTCTTTGAAGCCTCAACCTACATGTCAAACATCAGGATGTCCATCTCAGGTGCGGCACTCATTGATGCCTCATCCGGCATGTCAAACACCGGGATGTCCATCTCAGGTACGGCATTCATTGATGCCTCAACCTGCATGTCAAACACCAGGATGTCCATGTCAGGTATGACACTCATTGATGCCTCATCCTGCATGTCAAACACCAGGATGTCCATCTCAGGTGCGGCACTCATTGATGCCTCATCCGGCATGTCAAACACCGGGATGTCCATCTCAGGTACGGCATTCATTGATGCCTCAACCTGCATGTCAAACACCAGGATGTCCATGTCAGGTATGGCACTCATTGATGCCTCATCCTGCATGTCAAACACCAGGATGTCCATCTCAGGTATGGCACTCATTGATGCCTCATCCAGCACGTCAAACACCAGGATGTCCATCTCAGGTATGGCATTCATTGATGCCTCATCCGGCATGTCAAACACCAGGATGTCCATCTCAGGTATGGCACCCATTGATGCCTCGTCCGGCATGTCAAACACCAGGATGTCAATCTCTGGTATGGCACTCATTGATGCCTCAACCTACATGTCAAACACCAGGATGTCCATCTCAGGTACGGCACTCATTGATGCCTCATCCAGCATGCCAAACACCAGGATGTCCATCTCAGGTATGGCACTCATTGATGCCTCATCCGGCATGTCAATCACCAGGATGTCCATCTCAGGTACGGCACTCTTTGATGCCTCATCCGGCATGCCAAACACCAGGATGTCCTTGTCAGGTACGGCACAATCATTGATGCCTCATCCAACATATCAAACACCAGGATGTCCATCTTAGGTACGGCACTCATTGATGCCTCATCCGGCATGTCAAACACCAGGATATCCATCTCAGGTACGGCACAATCATTGATGCCTCATCCAGCACGTCAAACACCAGGATGTCCATCTCAGGTATGGCATTCATTGATGCCTCATCCGGCATGTCAAACACCAGGATGTCCATCTCAGGTATGGCACTCATTGATGCCTCATCCAGCACGTCAAACACCAGGATGTCCATCTCAGGTATGGCACTCATTGATGCCTCATCCTGCATGTCAAACACCAGGATGACCACCTCAGGTATGGCACTCATTGATGCCTCATCCAGCACGTCAAACACCGGGATGTCCATCTCAGGTATGGCACTCATTGATGCCTCAACCTGCATGTCAAACACCGGGATGTCCATCTCAGGTATGGCACTCATTGATGCCTCAACCTGCATGTCAAACACCAGGATGTCCACATCAGGTATGGCACTCATTGATGCCTCAACCTGCATGTCAAACACCAGGATGTCCATCTCAAGTATGGCACTCATTGATGCCTCATCCGGCATGTCAAACACCGGGATGCCCATCTCTGGTATGGCACTCATTGATGCCTCAACCTGCATGTCAAACACCAGGATGTCCATCTCAGGTATGGCATTCATTGATGCCTCATCCGGTATGTCAAACACCAGGATGTCCATCTCAGGTAGGGCACTCATTTATGTCTCAACCAGCATGTCAAACACCGGGATGTCCATCTCAGGTATGGCACTCATTGATGCCTCATCCGGCATGTCAAACACCGGGATGTCCATCTCTGGTATGGCACTCATTGATGCCTCAACCTGCATCTCAAACACCAGGATGTCCATCTCAGGTATGGCATTCATTGATGCCTCATCCGGAATGTCAAACACCAGGATGTCCATCTCAGTTAGGGCACTCATTTATGTCTCAACCATCATGTCAAACACCGGGATGTCCATCTCAGGTATGGCACTCATTGATGCCTCAACGTACATGTCAAACACCAGGATGTCCATCTCAGGTACGGCACTCATTGATGCCTCATCCACCATGCCAAACACCGGGATGTCCACATCAGGTAGGGCACAATCATTGATGCCTCAACCTGCACGTCAAACACCAGGATGTCCATCTCAGGTATGGCATTCACTGATGCCTCATCCTGCATGTCAAACACCAGGATGTCCATCTCAGGTATGGCTTCATTGATGCCTCATCCGGCATGTCAAACACCGGGATGTCCATCTCAGGTATGGCATTCATTGACGCCTCATCCTGCATGTTAAACACCAAGATGTCCATCTCAGGTATGGCATTCATTGATGCCTCATTCGGCATGTCAAACACCGGGTTGTCCATCTCAGGTACGGCACTCATTGATGCCTCATCCAGCATGTCAAACACCGGGATGTCCACATCAGGTAGGGCACAATCATTGATGCCTCAACCTGCATGTCAAAGACCAGGATGTCCATCTCAGGTATGGCACTAATTGATGCCTCATCCTGCATGTCAAACACCAGGATGTCCATCTCAGGTATGGCATTCATTCATGCCTCATCCGGCATGTCAAACACCGGGATGTCCACATCAGGTATGGCACTCATTGATGCCTGAACCTGCATGTCAAACACCGGGATGTCCATCTCAGGTATGGCATTCATTGACGCCTCATCCGGCATGTAAAACACCAGGATGTCCATCTCAGGAACGGCACTCAATGATGCCTCATCCAGCATGTCAAACACCAGGATGTCCACATCAGGTATGGCACTCATTGATGCCTGAACCTGCATGTCAAACACCAGGATGTCCATCTCAGGTATGGCACTCATTGATGCCTCAACCTGCATTTCAAACACCAGGATGTCCATCTTAGGTATGGCACTCATTGATGCCTCAACCAGCATGTCAAACACCAGGATGTCCACATCAGGTACGGCACTCTTTGATGCCTCATCCAGCATGTTAAACACCAGGATGTCCATCTCAGGTATGGCACTCATTGATGCCTCAACCTGCATGTCAAACACCAGGATGTCCGTTTTGTAGTCGAGTCGTGCATCAAACCCAGACTAGACATTTCCATGGTACGGGAAGTACACTCTACCTTTGGGCAATTCTTCCAACATGTCAATCATTCGGTCACTTACAACCTTCTCATTCCGAATGCATGAATTTTACCCCCAAACTACCTGCTTCTGGCTGCACAGAAAAGGTTCATTTTACCCCAAACTACCTGCTTCTGGCTGCACAGAAAAGATTAATTTTACCCCCAAACTACCTGCTTCTGGCTGCACAGAAAAGGTTAATTTTACCCCCAAACTACCTGCTTCTGGCTGCACAGAAAACGTTTTTGTACCATTACTGGCAGGTACCTGCACTCTCTAATATTGTTTCCCATAAGTGCCTTTTGCCATTAATTATTGAATTTCAATTGCACTTACAATTCTGTTTCGGGCTCTTCGTGCACCTCTACTCCACCTGTGATCCTCCATCCTCTATATAATCCCCAATACAATCTTCGTGCATCCTCTACCCCACCTGTGATCCTCCATCCTCCATATAATCTCCAATACAATCTTCGTGCGCCTCTACCCCACCTGTGATCCTCCATCCTCTATATAATCCCCAATACAATCTTCGTGCACCCTCTACCCCACCTGTGATCCTCCATCCTCAATATAATCCCCAATACAATCTTCGTGCACCCTCTACCCCACCCGTGATCCTCCATCCTCGATATAATCCCCAATACAATCTTCGTGCACCCTCCACCCCACCTGTGATCCTCCATCCTCAAAATAACCCCCAATACAATCTTCTTGCACCTTCTGCCCCACCTGTGATCCTCCATCCTCTATATAATCCCCAATACAATCTTCGTGCACCCTCTACCCCACCTGTGATCCTCCATCCTCTATATAATCCCCAATACAATCTTGGTGCACCCTCTACCCCACCTGTGATCATCCATCCTCTATATAATCCCCAATACAAACTTCGTGCACCCTCTACCCCACCTGTGATCCTCCATCCTCTATATAATCCCCAATACAATCTTCGTGCACCCTCTACCCCTCCTGTGATCCTCCATCCTCTACATAATCCCCAATACAATCTTCGTGCACCTCTACCCCACCTGTGATCGGTAGAAGTGTCGGTAGAGGAGTCGGTAGAAGACGGAAAGACCACCAACCTGCCTGCCGTGAGTGAGTGAAAGGCCCTTGGAGTTAGCTTCATCGTGGGAGATTCCAATGATTCTGAACGCTTTGGTTTCAACAGCGTGAAGACGAGCTAGGTGTGAGGCAAGAGCACCAGCCCAGAGGGGAGAGCATCATTCCATTGAGCTGCGGATGAAAGCCTTGTATGTGGTGAGGAGCTCAGGTGTGCCAAGGAAGGACTTCTCACGACGGAGGATGCCCAGTCGGCGACTGGCTTTGGAGGCCAGATTTGAAATGTGGTTTTCCCAGGAAAGATCATGGCAGATAGTGAGACCCAAAAGCTTGAGTGACAGAACTTCTTGGAGAGGATGATTCAGAAAGTGGATGGGAGGGTTGTCCAGTCGGTCTTTTCGGAGAGACATCATAAGAGTGTGAGATTTGTCAGGATTGAAAGACATGTTCCACTTGTTTGCCCAGTCTGTGCTTTTGTCCAGGTCTGCAGAGAGTGAGGAGGCTGCAGCCTGCCAATCTGAGGGATGAGGAATGGAGCGACAGAGAGTAGAGTCATCAGCAAAGAGATAGAGAGGATTTTCAAGAGAGTCAGAGAGATAATTGATGAAGACCAGAAAAAGCACAGGCCCAGAACACTGCCTTGGGGAATCCAGCCTGAACAGGAAGAGGAGATGAGAGAAACCCATTCAGGGCCACACGTTGACTACGACTAGAGAGGAAGTCCGCCAGCCATGCATGGAGATTTCCATGGATACCAAAGGAGGAGAGTTTGGTGAGCAGAGCGGGGTGCCAGACCGTATCGAAGGCACGTGATATGTCAAGGGAGACGGCTCTAATTTCCTCTTTGGCAATGAGGACCTCCATCCATTGTTGAGAAAGCAGAAGCAGCATGTCCAGAGTAGAGTGACCAGGTCTGAAACCAAATTGATGATCAGAGATCAAGCCATTGGAGAAGAGGAAAGATTTCATATCTGAAGCAATGATGGAATCCATGTCTTTGCTGTTAATTGGGAGAAGGCTGATTGGTCTGTAGTTGCTAGGATCTGTTTTTGCACCTTTTTTGTGCAAAGCGGTGATGTTGGCTGATTTCCAAGCAGATGGCAGATGACCTTGTGCAAAAGAGAGGGTGAAAAGAACAGAGAGAGGAAGTGAAAGAGCGGAAGTACAGGATTTTAGGACCCGTGGGCTGATGCCGTCAGGTCCAGTTGCAGAATCAGAGTCGAGGGTTGACAGAAACTTTTCCACCTTGTCAGGAGGAAAGGACACAGAGTCCAGGAGCAGCTGGGTACGGCTGGGTACGGTGGGTACAGAGAGGGATGGGTTTGGGACACAAGATTTAGAGGCAAACACAGAGTTGAGGCATTCAGCTTTTTCATGTGCGGAGTCAGCCGTGTAGCCTTTTGAGGTGAGGGAGGTGATGGAGGGGGAACAAAGACCAGAAACAGATTTGACCAGACACCAGCAGGATTTGGAAGAGGGAGACAGATAAGAGAGTTCAGATAAGATGAGACAGATAAGTAATATAAATATATATATATTTATAGACAGATAAGAGAGTTCGGTCTTGAGAACGGAGAGATATTGTTTCCTGTCTCTCCTGAGGGTGGACACACACTTGTTTCGGGCTTTGTGAAAGGAAATATATAAATATATTGGGGACCTTCTACCCCAATATTGGGGACCTTCTACCCCGTGCACCTTCTACCCCAATACATCCTCTATATAATCCCCAATACAATCTTCATGCACCTTGTACCCCACCTGTGATCCTCCATCCTCTATATAATCCCCAATACAATCTTCGTGCACCTTCTACCCCACCTGTGATCCTCCATCCTCTATATAATCCCCAATACAATCTTCATGCCCCCTCTACCCCACCTGTGATCCTCCATCCTCTATATAATCCCCAATACAATCTTCGTGCACCTTCTGCCCCACCTGTGATCCTCCATCCTCTGTATAATCCCCAATACAATCTTCGTGCACCTTCTACCCCACCTGTGATCCTCCATCCTCTGTATAATCCCCAATACAATCTTTGTGCATCCTCTACCCCACCTGTGATACTCCATCCTCTGTATAATCCCCAATACAATCTTCGTGCACCTTCTGCCCCACCTGTGATCCTCCATCGTCTGTATAATCCCCAATACAATATTCGTGCACCCTCTACCCCACCTGTGATCCTCCATCCTCTGTATAATCCCCAATACAATCTTCGTGCACCTCTACCCCACCTGTGATCCTCCATCTATATATTATATAAAACACAGTTTGTGTGTGTGTGTGTAATGTTACCGATAGACTCCTAAACGGAGAGGCTTACGTGCTTGATATTTGATATAGACATGGCCATTGAGCCTGGGACGAACATGGCCGAACTCAAAATATTTGACGATCCATATTTTTTATTCATATTTACCTCAGCGCATTTCAGCGAAGTACCCGCTAATCTCAGCCGGTTCCAGAGCAGCTCGCTGATTCGCTCAGAGCGATCACGTGATGTTCCATTCCTGCCGCCAGACTGATTCGCTCAGAGCGATCACGTGATGTTCCATCCCGTCACACGACACTTCACCTTTTATGCGATCGTGTTTTGTATCGATTTTGTGCGATATGAATAAAATATCTTTGAAACAGCTGTGAAACGTCTTTCCACAACCCTTCCGTAACCGATTGGAGCAGTTTCTTGCCGCACAAAACGAGATCCGCGAAGCGGTCGAGTGATCCTCCATCCTCTATGGTCGAGTCGTGCTGACCAAGATGGCGACACGGCGGATTCACTTTTCACGGAGTATGAGCGTTCTATATATTTTCAATTCAGTGCGCCCGTGATTTGTGGCATAGACATGACCATTGGGCCTTCACGGTGTAATTTGTGCGAGGCTTTTGTCCGAGTGAGCTTGAGTCGAGAGGGCGAATGTACGGGTCTCCCTTCCCCCGCCCGGAAACGCCGGTACTGGAGGACGTCACAGGATCGGTGAGTCTCCAAAATCCGCTTCGTGCTGTTGCGAATATGCAGGACTATGTCCGATTGTTGTGCTGCTCTCCGACCATGAGAACTGCAACGTCATTGTTGACTGGCCATCCCCTTCCTTCCCCCTTCCCCCTCCGTCCCCCCTTCCCTTCCCCCTCCACCCTACCCCCTCCACCCTACCCCCTCCCCTTCTCCCCCCCCTCCCCTTCTCCCCCCCCTCCCCCTCCCCTTCTCCCCTCCCCTCCCCCTCCCCCTCCCCTTCTCCCCTCCCCTCCCCCTCCCCTTCTCCCCTCCCCCTCCCCCTCCCCTTCTCCCCTCCCCCTCCATTTCCCCCCTCCCCCTCCCTTTTCCCCCTCCCTTTTCCCCCTCCCTTTTCCCCTTTCCCCTCCCCCTCCCTTTCCCCCTCCCCCTCCCCCTCCCTTTCCCCCTCCCCCTCCCCCTCCCTTTCCCCCTCCCCCTCCCCCTCCCTTTCCCCCTCCCCACTCCCCCTCCCTTTCCCCCTCCCCCCTCCCCCTCCCTTTCCCCCTCCCCCCTCCCCCTCCCTTTCCCCCTCCCCCTCCCCCTCCCTTTCCCCCTCCCTTTCCCCCTCCCCCTCCCTTTCCCCCTCCCCCTCCCCCTCCCTTTCCCCCTCCCCCCTAACCCCTCCCTCCTCCCCTCCTCCCCTCCCCCCTCTCCCCCCTCCCCCCTCTCCCCCCTCTCCCCCTCCCCCCTCTCCCCCCTCCCTCCCCATCCCATCCCTCACCCTCCCCATCCCCCCCTCTTCTCCCCTCTCCCCCTCCCCCTCCCACTCTTCTCCCCTCTCCCCCTCCCCCTCCCACTCTTCTCCCCTCCCCCCCATTCCCCTCCCCTCCCCTCCCCCCCGTTCCCCTCCCCTCCCCTCCCCCACCCGGCAATGCCGGGTACTTCTGCTAGTCCTCTATATAATCCCCAATACAATCTTTGTTACAGGAAACTTTATTTATCGATTTCCAGACGAAGTTCAGGTTCGATCCCAGGTGTACACGGCTCTTGCCAAAGACTGTTGTTTGCATGTTGAAGTAAGCCATCGTTTGGAGTTGTTCATATGGATCTCATCGATGAACAGGTGCACATAACAAACATGCAGTGGTTCATTTGGTAAGCATATAGGCTTTTGGGTAGGTAAGGAAAGTGTGTAGCGGTTACCGCCGGGTGTACACAATCGCCTTGCACCTACCAGGACGCGGCCAGGGAGCAATCACCATGCCGGGCTCGTCCAGGCCGCCCGGACAGGCCCAGACGCGCCTCTCCCGGGCATGCCCGGACTCGCTGTTCCCGGGCATGCCCGAGCCTCCCGGGCACGCCTGGTCTCGTCTTTCCCGGGCATGCCCAGACTCGTCTTTCCAGGGCTCGCCCAGGACACCCAGGCATGCCCGCTCTCGCCTTTCCAGGGCTCGCCCAGGACGCCCGGGCATGCCCGCTCTCACCTTTCCAGGGCTCGCCCAGGACGCCCGGGCATGCCCACTCTCGCCTTTCCAGGGCTCGCCCAGGATGCCCGGGCATGCCCAGCCTCGCCTTTCCAAGGCTCGCCCAGGATGCCCGGGCAAGTCCAGACTCGCCTTTCCAGGACTCGCCCTTGACGCCCGGGCATGCCCGGTCTCGCTTTTCCCAGGCAAACGCTCCGGCATAATGTGTATATACATTGCTGCCCGATAAACGGGCCTTTCAGAGTACCCGAGTTTGATACGTGCAATAAAGCAACTCGGACAAATTTCCGTCTTTGGTCGCGTCAATCCTTCCGACTCGCGTTGGAGCATAGCTCCTTCATTGGTGACCCCGAACATGGACACGGCAGTTGCCCTTAAACTGCCTACCTTCTGGGAGGCTCACGCGGCTGTTTGGTTCGCCCAGGCGGACTCCCAGTTCGCCCTGCGAGGCATCACCGCCGACGACACCCGCTTCCACCATGTGGTAGCAGCGCTCGGCTCCGCCACCGCGGCCCGCGCCCTGAGCCTGCTCGAGCGCCTGCCAGCCGCTGACAAGTATGACGCGATTAAGACGCTCCTCCTCGACGCTTTCGCCCTCTCACCGGCGGAACGCGCACGACGCCTGCTTGACCTGCCCGAGCTCGGCGACACACGCCCGTCTGAGCGGATGGACTACATGCTCTCGTTGCTCGGTGAACACTCTCCGGATTTTCTGTTCCGAGAGCTGTTCCTCCGCCAGCTGCCTAACCAGGTTCGCCTCACCCTGGCAGGCACGTCGATCACGGATCCCCGCGCCCTCGCCAGGGAAGCCGAACAAGATTTCCTCGGCAGGCCAGCACATCGGAGCGGCTACCTGGAGCCCGCCGCCGTCCGAGGCGACGCCCACGACGCCCGAGCGCCCTGAGCGGTTGGAGGCCGAACTGCCGGTGCAACTGGCGGCCGCCACGCCGCGCCGACCGCTTCCAACATGACGGCCGGAGCCTCCACCTGACCAGGCGTGGTGTTATTACCACGCCAGGTTCGGACACAAGGCTCGGACATGCCGACCCACATGCACTTTTGGCAAGTCGGGAAACGGCCGGGCTGGCGTTCATTACCAGCCATGAGCGCCGGCCACTCGGGCAACTTGGTTTTTATTAAGGACAAAGCGTCCGGGCGGCGTTTCCTTTGTGACACCGGCGCCCAACTGAGCATCATACCCGCCTCCGAGCAGGACAGGCAGAACGCCGTTTGCGGCCCCTCCTTGGTCGCTGCTATTAGATTGGCCATACGCACCTTCGGCCCGCGCAACGTCACCCTCTGCTTCGGCAGCCAGCGCTTTCAGTGGACCTTTGTAACCGCCAGCGTCCCCATGGCTTTGCTGGGCGCCGACTTCCTCTACACGCACGCGCTGCTGGTCGACGTCAAATGACGTCGCCTTGTCAATGCCGAGACCTTCAGCTCCCTGGCATGTATGATGAGCAGCTCCGCGCCGACCGAACTGGCATGCGCCCTCCCGACGGCGAACGGGTTCGCTCGCCTGCTCGCGGAATTCCCGGCCCTCACGCGGCCGACGTTTTTGGCCGTCGCAGTGCGACATGGGATCGAGCACCACATACCCACTACGGGCCCGCCGGTCTACGCCAGAGCCCGCCGCCTCGACCCGGCCAATCTCGCCGTGGCAAAGGCCGAGTTCGACGCGTTGGAGCGCCTCGGCATCGTGCGGCGCTCCGATAGCGCGTGGGCCTCACCACTGCACATCGTGCCAAAGCCGGGGGGCGGATGGCGCCCATGTGGCGACTACCGCCGCCTCAACGACGCTACCACCCCCGACAGGTACCTGATCCCACACATCCAAGACTTTTCCGCCCGTTTGGCGGGATGGGTCATTTTTTCAAAAATTGACCTGATACGGGGATACCACCAGGTACCTGTCAGGCCGGCCGACGTCCCAAAGATGGCCGTCATCATGCCATTCGGCCTGTTCGAATTTTTGAGGATGCCGTTTGGCCTCAAGAACGCGGCCCAGGCATTCCAACGCTTGATGGACGGCGTGCTGCGCGACCTGCCATTTCTTTTCGTCTATCTGGACGACATCCTCGTCGCCAGCACGTCCCGAGCCGAGCACCTCCTCCACCTCCGAACGCTGTTCGGACGCCTCAGCGGGCATGGCTTAATTGTCAACCCGGCCAAATGCCACTTCGGCACGACGACCGTTGACTTTTTGGGCCACCGCATCACCAAGACCGGGGCCGTGCCGCTGCCGCCAAGGTCGAGGCCATCACCAAGTTCCCGCGTCCCCGCTCCATCAAGGCCCTGCAAGAGTTTCTCGGCATGGTGAATTTTTATCACCGATTCGTGCCCCGCGCTGCTCAGCTCATGCGGCCCCTTTACGAAGCCCTCCAGGGCAAGCCGGCCAAGCATGACATCGTCTGGTCTGCGGCCATGGACGTGGCATTCATGAGCGCGAAGCGGGCCCTCGCCGACGCAACGCTGCTGGCTCACCCGGTGCTCAACGCTCCCATCGCCCTCACTACGGACGCCTCCAACTATGCGGTGGGCGCTGTCCATGAACAATGGGTGGACGGGGTTTGGCAGCCACTCACTTTTTTCAGCCGGCAACTCTGGCCGAACGAGTTAAAATACAGCACGTTTGACCGCGAGCTCCTCGGTCTATTCCTGGCTGTTCGCCATTTCCGCCACCTCCTGGAGGGCCGCCCGTTCACGGCTTTCGTCGACCACAAGCCATTGGTTTACGCAATGGCCAAAGTCACGGAGCCGTGGTCGGCCCGCCAGCAGCGCCACCTCTCCGCCGTGTCGGAATTTACCACGGACATCCGATACGTCGCCGGCAAAGACAACGCCGTGGCCGACTGTCTTTCTCGGGCCAGCGCGAACGCGGTCCACCTCGGCGTGGACTTCGCGCTCATGGCGGCCGACCAGACCACCGACACCACGGTGCAGGCCCTCCGGGTGGCGGACACGGGCCTCCGCCTGGCTGACATCCCCTTCGCGGACACTGTCCTTCTCTGCGACGTCTCCCAGGGCCAGCCTCGCCCCATCGTGCCCGTTGCCTGGCAGCGCCGCATCTTCGCCTCCATCCACGGTGTGGTAGAATAAATCTTTATACTATGTAACTAGTTATGAGATTGGTGAGTGAACCAACAGGTGGTCGTAAGAATGTTAGGAATGTATCTCACTCTGTTAAAGCTGGGAGTCCGTTGTCCACCTCCTGTACAGCCCCGGGCTAGAGCACACTCCTATTGTAAGGTAAATGGAACTCACAGCAGGAGGGAAGCGAGTTGATACCAGGAGGGCGATTGTGGATGACCAAGGAGCTTTAGCACACGGAGGATTAACATTCAGCGGACAGGGGATTAACTCCAGTTTGTCCATATAAACCAGAGCAAACGTTGAGTCAGGACACTTGTCCTCAGAAGCCCTGCTCGACGGAATGAACGAATACCAACGAGAAGCAGCACCAGGAGATCACCGGCGAACAAGAGGAACCAACGACTTCAATAACTAGATTCGTTATAGTGTTGTGGTACCTATTATATTGAAACAAGTGAATTAGGAGTTAATAAAGTCTGGATCTTTGTAAACCTGTTTTCCAGTCATTGGTCTTGAGTCCCAAACACACCTCCACGACAATTTGGCGAGCCAGATAGGGGTCAAATTGGACACAACATCTGAAAAGGTAAGAGTTATTCTTTGTTATTCTTGTCCAAAATATGATCTACGAACCTGCGTTTAGTTCTTGTACATACATGGTGGAGGAGGTGGTGTGGGGCTTCCCTGCGCACCCATGTCGCGATATAGGTGGCGTAATGATTTCTGTAAAATACGTATTTTTCCTGCGCTAATTTTTCTGACGAGCGCCACTGATGTGCGCGAAGCGAACGAATGTCTACCTGCATTCGCCTTTGTAATTGAGACTGCGTCTTTGTGAAGATTAGTGCGTAGTCACATAAAGACGCTGGTCATTAAGGGCCTTGCTGTGAACTGGGGGCAAACGGGGCATGAGTGCACTATGCGACCATTTGCTTCCAAGTCGTGTAAGGCCGGTACACTCGTTTACATACCCGTACACGTGTAAAGTAGTTTACACTTGTTTTTTTGCACTTGCTCAAAGCACGCGACTTGCTCGGCGTGCGACAGGGAGCCGCGAAATGGAGTTATATTTATATATATATATATATATATTTTCCCTCATTCCAATTTATGGTATTGCGACAAAACGGCTTATATCTTTGGAACGGCTGGTCGGGTTTAGACAAATTAAAGGGAATTGTGTAGGACGAAAGCCGTGGGTCCAAAGTAAGAAAGAAAAAAGGGGGAAAAAAAAGGGGTGGAGGAGAGGGAAAATTTTCGCCAATTTTTTCCCACCATTTTATAACACCTAAAAATCGTTCGATCAACATATAAATTAATGACAGACAACGCCATCTCATGCCGGTCCAGAATTATTATGAAAGATGGCGATTGGATGAAAATTGCATACCGACACACCCTCACTGTCCCTCATTGTCCCTCATTTCCATTCCGGCTACCTGTCTCTTGCTCCCGCTCCTTCTCCCTCCCTCTAGTTCCCATTGGCGGACGTTTTGCGAGAAGCAAAGCGTTTTGCAGGAACCTTCCAGGAAGCAAAACCAGTGCTGTTGTTTTTTGACGAAATTTGTCAGACAGATAGCATGGGTGACACGGACGAAATGATTGGATTTTGGTGAAGACCCAGGTTCGAATCCGGCTACGAGAATTGTTTAAAGTGATTCTTCACCATCGAGAGATCGGGTGAAAAGCGATATACATTATATTTAACATGATATACTTATTAATGGTATTATTTTAATATTATTCATATATTAAAAAAGTTATGGATGAGTGAATGAACCTGGTGGATGAGTTGGGGAGGTGACAAGAACACGCCGATTCCATTTTGGTTCAGGTCCGAATCCAGATCCGGCCTATCAGTGGGATACAAAACATAAACTGTTCACCAAGGCGGAGATATGCTCTCTACTGAGCGTCGTTCTAGTTGTGTGTTTGTTCGTCTGGGCGATATCTTTTGTTAAAATAATAATAATAATGATAATAATAATTCTTTATTATTTGGTTAAAGCGTTTGTGTGAACCCTCAACCTCAACCTAAGTTGAAGTTGTTGCTGCAGTGTTGTTGTTTTTTGTGTATTTTCTCTGTGCCCCATGCTCGCAGATTTGGTTGGTACAAATATTTTATTGAAAGGTGAAAAAATTTATCTGCGATTAAGCTTCAAAATATAAAAATTGATACTTATTGATTCGGCACGCTTACAATAGAAATTAATGGCGAGGGTTGTGGTTGGGTCGATGGGTTGTTGTTGGGTTGTTGTGGTTGGGTCGATTTTGCAAAATGAACATTCTTTGAACAAATTAAATGGTGAATCGGATGAAAATTGAGGATTTTTGAACTTGTTGTTGGAACTTGTTGGAACTTGTTGTTGGAACTTGTTGTTGGAACTTGGTGTTGGAACCTGTTGTTGGAACTTGTTGTTGGAACTTGTTGTTGGAACTTGTTGTTGGAACTTGTTGTTGGAACTTGTTGTTGGAACTTGTTGTTGGAACTTGCTGTTGGAACTTGTTGTTGGAACTTGTTGTTGGAACGTGTTGGGAACATTCAAATGTTGGGTTTTGCTAACGTTTCCACAACGTCGCTACAACGTTTCACTTTCGTTGTTGCAACGTTTTGCACCAACGTTTTGGGAACATTCAAATGTTGGGTTTTGCTAACGTTTCCACAACGTCGCTACAACGTTTCACTTTCGTTGTTGCAACGTTTTGCTCCAACGTTTTGGGAACATTCAAATGTTGGGTTTTGCTAACGTTTCCACAACGTCGCTACAACGTTTCACTTTCGTTGTTGCAACGTTTTGCTCCAACGTTTTGGGGACATTCAAATGTTGGGTTTTCCTAACGTTTCCACAACGTCCCTACAACGTTTCACTTTCGTTGTTGCAACGTTTTGCTCCAACGTTTTGGGGACATTCAAATGTTGGGTTTTGCTAACGTTTCCACAACGTCGCTACAACGTTTCACTTTCGTTGTTGCAACGTTTTGCTCCAACGTTTTGGGGACATTCAAATGTTGGGTTTTGCTAACGTTTCCACAACGTCACTACAACGTTTTACTTTCGTTGTTGCAACGTTTTGCTCCAACGTTTTGGGAACATTCAAATGTTGGGTTTTGCTAACGTTTCCACAACGTCGCTACAACGTTTCACTTTCGTTGTTGCAACGTTTTGCTTCAACGTTTTGGGAACACTCAAATGTTAAGTGAATCGGATGAGAATTCACGAGTTATTTAATTATTAGAAATTAATGAAGTACTTATTTAATTAATTACATTTCTTTCTCTTCTGACCATGAACTTGGTGTCGACCTGCAGGCCAAACCGTTGGTCAGATGAGCTCGATACCTTGACCAATCATCATAAGTCACTTGATTGGATGCATATATTAATTATGACATCATAGGTCTCGTGACATTGCAGCCATGGTGAATTTCTTGAAAACCTTTAAAATGCATCCCTGCGTTCATTTTTCGATCGATTGAGTTGAAATTTTGAACAATCGGATCTGGACTGTCGTTGTTAACGACTGGCATGCACCCGTCCAATCAGGATGGAGCGGTATGGTCCCCGGATCATCACTGCCTGCAGTTTTAATTAGTTTTACTTTTACCTTTCACTCTTTCTGTTCATTGTTCTCGTGGTCATACAATGTTTTGAAGACATGCACATGTCATGATATAGGAAATGTTTGTTCTGTTGAACGGAAGAAATGTTTATGGTTAATTTAATTAAACGTGGGAGAGGGCAACACCACAAAGCATACCTCTTTAAGGTGTGTATAAACCCCGGAACATTTCAGCAATCATGACGATTTTCTCATGTCACTTGAAATGGTGTAATATTGTGTAATATGGTCGACCTTGGGTTTGTTTGGGTTTGTTGTTTATTTTTGTGGATGTATATTTTTGTGTATTTTGCATATATTTTCACGACTAATTCCAGTTGACACCCTGCAAAATTTGCTCGTTTTTCTGGCTGAGTCGAAATTGCGTTGAGTTCCTATGGCATGCGCCATTAAAAGCGCCGTGTAATGGTTGAGCTCCCTTTATTTCGTTTTGGTCACGCGAATGAGAAGACAAAATGACGAATGCTGCGGCTGGAGCAGTAGAAGCGATTTTTCTTTTAATTGTTTAATGATTATTCGATATTGTTATGACTTATTGTCAATAGGTATACTAAGTGGTCAGGAGGTAGCCTTTTGCTATGTGTAATGAAATCGTCATCCAAATTACGACACTGATGTTATTCGCCTCATGGCCGCTACGCGACCCTTTCTCGGTTCCTATATATATATATCAGCGCGGACAGGCGATGTAGATCCGTCACCACGATGTAACCCTAGCGATGTACCTCTAGAGCTTCTCTGGGCTTCCCTTAGAAAGGTAACGTGTCTGCAATATGTATCAAAGCTTTTATAGTCATACAGCCTGTCCGCACCTGTATTCACCTGTATGTATTATTAATACCATGTTTATTGGTTTCTCTCTAGATGATGTTGAGAACGAATTACGATTAAACCTACTTTGGGGTTGCTGTTGAATCTTGATTTTCACAACACTTAATCGTAATTCGTTCTCCTGACATCGCTCCTGCACTGCTCGCCTCGGAGAAGAATGCCCAGCGGAGGACCCGTCGAGCTAGCTCCAGCAACGGAGCTCCGACTACTCTCGCTGCCGGCCTGCCTCGAAAGACGGGACGTCGCAAGCCTTTTCGCGGGACCGCGTCGACAAAAAGCGACCTGCTCTCATGAGACCCGAACGCCAGAGCAGGCGTGACGGACTCCGGCTCGATGCCTGGAGCACGATGCTCGTTTGCTTTTGCACGCGGTTGAGACCGCGTCGGAACGACGGACCCGCTTGGAGCCGCCGGCCTACCCGTCCGATCGCAGCTCGGAAGCACTAACGGCTCCGTCCGAGGGATTCATCCTAGATATGCGTGCCTCGGCCCGAGTTGAGATTCCTACGCGAGTGATCACGTCTTCCATGTCGGCTATGCCTCCACACGGACGGCACACTCCGACCACTCGCTACTCAGTGGCCCATCTACTCCGAGTCACATCTCTCTCTCACGACCGGCTCCACTCCGACCACTCGCCTACTCTGTGGCCCATCTCCTCCGCGCGAACGCGCGCTGCTCGTCGGAATCACGCCGTGCCTCTCACGACCGGCTCCACTCCGACCACTCGCTACTCTGTGGCCCATCTCCTCCGCGCGAACGCGCGCTGCTCGTCGGAAGCACGCCGTGCCTCTCACGACCGGCTCACCCCGACCACTCGATACTCGGTGGAACCACCTCCTCCACGCGAATCGACGTGCACTGCTCCCATCGCGTGCTACTACTCTGGGAGGCCCGCGATCCCATCCTGATTCCGATCACCTCCTACACGTGGCACCCTTCGCGTGGCACCGCACCGTCGCTGGAAGGAATCACTACAAATGCACGACGCGCCAGTTGCGCGCGCCGCCTCTTCACTGGATGGACCCCTTTGCATGCGGTTCCTCTCGCGGGCACTCTGTGAGGCCGGCGATTCTGATCGCGGCTGTCGCAATCCCACCTGCATGTAGCAGCTACTCCCCGAGGCCGGCGAACTCCGCTGCCCGGAATCGCCTCCTTGGAGGCTCGCTTGGCGCCATGCGACGAGCACTCGGTGAGGCCGGCGATTCTTATCGCGGCCGTCGCAATCCCACCTGCGATAGCAGCTGCTCCCCCGAGGCCGGCGACTCCGCTGCCCGGATTCGCCTCAATGGAGGCTCGCTTGGCACCATGCGACGACTCGTCGCAGCACGGATGAGTTTCTATGGACGTCGAGCGGGACCTTCATAGCCTTTCACGACACACGGGCATATGCTTCTAATGGTTGATCGTATACCTGACTACCATGTGTATTCTATAAGTGATCGTTCTTCTTCGTCCTTTGTTTTACTTGATCAAACGGCGTATGCGTTAACCACCTGCGACCATTGTAAAAATGCTGTGCATGGAATGTATGTGGACCGAATGCTTTCATTCTTTTTTTTACACCCCGCGTTTCACCCAATTATTTAATTCGATAAGCTGTTGGATTGCGTTATATTGCGTTTATGTAGTGTTGGTGTAGAGCAGGCTTGTCGGACTGAAAGGCCTCCTCTTCATCCTTCATGCTCGATGCACCTCATATGAGATGCTACTTCAGGGCGTTGTATGTGATCGCTCCTTAGACCCGACAGCCAGGCAGGCGGGGCGCTGCTTCGGGTCGTGCGGTCTGTCGCTGCCGGGCGTGCTCGCCCCTCGGCTCGGCGGGCTCGCCCGCTCTGGATCAACGGGCCGAGACGCGGCTTTCGGTTTCCCTCGTACGCGGTGCGCCCTAGATGATGCTTTCGCCGCCGGCCGGGTTCGTGTGCCGTGTGCCGATCTCGGGCTCGCTCGGGTGCTGCTGCGCGCGAGACGTTGGATTTCGGTGTGCTGCTTTGCTCCGTCTGGGGATGCCGCTCGGCTGGAGCTCGCCGTCAAACCCGCCCGACCTACTTGATGACGTCATCGACTGTATCACGCGTACGCTTTACAGCATCTTAGACGCGTTCGCTTCGCGGCGTCTTTTGCGTAATGGCGTGCTTCCCGCGGTCTCATCGGGGATTCGTTACCTTTCTATGTACTAATTGTCCTTTACGTAACGACGTGTACAACGTACCGCGGCGCTCCCTCAGGGTCACCGCGGTGGGAGTACACGGTGACCTCGTGACATTGAGCGTCGCGCCCGACTCCCTCGTCGCCTGCGCATGTAACGAGGACACCGTACTGCGTGCTCGTCCTTGACTCTGGGCACGTTGTTATCGGACAGAGCTCTTGCCTCGTCTGATTCCGTTTCCCTATGCCCCAGTCTGACTGTGACTCAGCTGTGACTCAGACTGTGAAGGTCGTCTGTCTTCGGTATGCAGCGCACTGCAGCCACCTCTTTAACTGATGTTTTGTCTACCTCGTTATTCTTGCGGTTTGTGGATAGTATGTCCTAGGGATATGACCATGTTGCTAATCTGCCGCGCTCCCGTGAGGTCGCGCTGGTCTCACTGGGTACACCGTGACCCATGGCCCCTGCGACCTTTTGTTTTCTCGACATGGCCCATCCCTGTGATCGGGCCACCTCGACTCTTGTGGGGACCCGGGAGGTTCTTGTTGCTCGCCCGGGTGGCGACTCCCTCCTCGCCCCTTGTGGGTTAGTTATGCGATGCGCCAATTGATTATGAAAATATTTTGTGATAATCTTTTATTGATTTTAAATATACAATTAATCAATCAAATAGAGTACACCTCTCCCTCCCAATGCAGCCTCAATGAGCTGCACTGCGGTATTGCGTCCGTGGATGGACGATCCAACCGCGGTCCGGCTGGATCCGTGCCATGCCACGATGGCGTCAACTGGATGGATCGGTCGGACATCCGGGATGGCCAATCCATCCGGGCCTTCTCTGTGCCATTGCGTCCGTGGATGGTCGATCCATCCGCGGTCCGGCTGGATCCGTGCCATGCAACGATGGCGTCAACTGGATGGATCGGTCGGACATCCGGGATGGCCAATCCATCTGGGTCATCTGGCGTGACAATCATGGCAATCAATCATAACGATCCGGGACGACGCTGGGACAAACATGGTTTGTCCAGCCGGAACTCTCTCGGTCTGCCGATCTTCTCCGATCCGCGTGACAATCATGACAATCGATCATAACGATCCGGGACGACGCTGGGACAAACATGGTTTGTCCAGCCGGGACTCTCTCGGTCTGCCGATCTTCTCCGATCCTCCCCGCGCGGTGCAGATGGACAAGCTTGCCATATGCATCCCGGCGGTCCTGCGCGCTTCGCTGGAGAGGCGCGTTTCGACCGTTTGTGCGTCGTCGGCCATGCCGGTCGTCCAGGCAGCCTTCAGAGGCCGCTCGTGACTCGTGCGATCGCTGCCAACGGTAGATTCGCGTGCCGCTACATGCGCTTGTACTGCGTATGTACCCTTGGGAGCCGCGGGTACAGACCTACTGTAATGGTCTTCTTACTTACTGTTATGGATTACACATCTGCCACACCGACATCTGCCTGTAATGCGTTGCTTTGCGTCGTATGGCCAGTCGCTCTTCGTCATGGCACACCTTATGTAATGAGTTGCGAATCTCAAAGGTACACCTTACCCATCTAGCTACTGAGCCGTTTCTCACTGTTCACCGAGGTACCCTTATCTACTCAGACTACCCCACAGGAAGACTACTACTACCCACGGGCTCAACGTCTTCTCCCTGGGATGACCACTGCTTGCTCGGTCCGATATCTTTGACTGGGACTTCCTCCAGATGTAACACATCGCCATGTCATGTGACCAGATCCTCTGCCAGACCAGATCATCGCCATGTCATGTTCTGATTGGTATACGTTTGAGGGGACATACATACATACATACATACATACAGATGGACCAGCACTGTTCTTGACGGCATTGCCCAATGGGCTACGCCATAAACATTAAAGTACCATACATAATAATGGTTTTCTATTCGATTGCAGAGGAAGATGTATACATACAATTCATCCATCATCTCTAATTATCATGAGGGCTATATCTATAGCTGGAGATTGATTGCTAACCGGGCTAACTGGCTGAAATGCAGTAACCCTGCCATCGGGATTGATGGCCCCTTGGACGTTCGACCGGCAGTGACATCTTTCCAATGTATTTCGTTCTTTGCATTCCTATGTATTCCTCTGTATGTGTCTGCTGTTCTTCACCGCCGAGTTTGGATCTAAGCGCGGGGAGAATGTAATGAAATCGTCATCCAAATTACGACACTGATGTTATTCGCCTCATGGCCGCTACGCGACCCTTTCTCGGTTCCTATATATATATATCAGCGCGGACAGGCGATGTAGATCCGTCACCACGATGTAACCCTAGCGATGTACCTCTAGAGCTTCTCTGGGCTTCCCTTAGAAAGGTAACGTGTCTGCAATATGTATCAAAGCTTTTATAGTCATACAGCCTGTCCGCACCTGTATTCACCTGTATGTATTATTAATACCATGTTTATTGGTTTCTCTCTAGATGATGTTGAGAACGAATTACGATTAAACCTACTTTGGGGTTGCTGTTGAATCTTGATTTTCACAACACTATGTACAGTTTATTTTATTGTTGATTATACCACATAGCTGTGGTGATAAAGGAAATGTTTGTTTTTCAAATAGATGATTATGATATGACCATGATTATAAAATCATGATGATTATTATGAATGATATCATAGGGTTCCAATGCAGAATGAATGCACAAACTTGGAAAAGAACTTTCAAGCCCTATGGGATAAATTGGGTATTACAAGATATGGAGTTTCAAAATTTAGCATGATTGAAGGAATTTGACAGTCCCATTTCAGGAGTTTTACGAAATTTATATTGCCAAGAGATTTTGGGTACTATTAAAAGAAAAATGATGAGATATTTTTCCCAAAGAACTTTAATATCTGCCATCCATTTTGGCTGTCTCACGAATGAAGGATGAGTTGCCTTTAGTGGTTGCAAAGAAAATTTGTGGAGACCAGGCAAAATGGGAAAATATGTCAGATATGACCCTAGGACAGAACAGTGATTCGTCAATTGACATGAGGTATGAACCAGAGGTGACGACCGATGATGTTCAATCTCAGTCAATAGATGGACCTGTCCTGACATCATTGGGGAAAGGGCTTATGCAAGGAGTCATCCAAAATGATTAATTTGATTTATTGATGAATATTGATAAATTAATTGAAATTGAATAATTGAATTGAACTGAATAAATTTAATTGAATAAATTTAACTGAATAAATTGAACTGAAAAAATTGAATTGAATATATTGATTGTTTGATTGATGAAAATGCGGTCTCAAGAAAGAAACTTTAATATCTTTGTGAGATATTATCAATGTGAAGACAACCTTGGAAAATTGAGCAAGGTGGTGAGTTTATATATTGATATATATGTGCGGTTACCATTGTGTGATTTCCCCTTCAACAGAGCGGACACCTGAGGATTCACCCATTTCATACTGACCCTCTGGCTCATCTGCAAATACTGATCTGTGAGATTGGATTGTGCAAAAGCCACAGGTGATAGAGATTCTCTGGAAATCCCCGTTTGAACAGGTGGAGAGATCCTTCCTGGAGGTACGAGTGAAGCTTTAGAGGAACAAGCTACAACACATCCAACGCTACTTTGATAAAAGGCGGAATGGGAAATGGAGCCTGCAAGAATACACAAGGACAACCAGAGATTCCACAAAAAGGTACTTGTACATATCATATGTATGACCGTTATGGTGCCGAAGCTATAAGGCAGGTCGAGAATTGGTATTTGTGGACAAAGGGAAATGCTGAGGAGTTTCCAAGAGATGGTACATTTGAGCGAAGTCGATTGGAAAGATTGGGACAAAGATTGAAAGCCAGGAAGAGACAGAATCTAACGGTAGACTGGCTTGCATTCCATCTTTGGGATGGTGAATCCAGACAACGGGAACAGCAAAGAACGGATAACGGATCTAGAACTTAAAATAAAAAGGATACAGGATACAGTGGAGGAGACAAATGCACAACTGCCCTCAAAATTAGGAATGAAAGTGACAGTTGTCCCATCTGATTTCCAGTTGTCTCCCCATAAAGGACGGTACAGAGAACTTTTTCGTGTTTCAGGAGATAACGAGAGATTGCAGTGGCAACTCAGGGATGTAGAGATGCAGCCCAGCAATACAAGTGCACAGGTGCACAGACCAGGCAACGACAGAAACCGGTGTTTCAAGTGTGGACGGATGGGACATTGGAAAAGAGGATGTCCGTATACCAACAGGAAGACAAGTTCATAGGGTAAACCAAGATCAAGGGTACCAGTGCTGACCGATACCTCAGACAACGATTAGGCCTTCATTGCGGCAAATCCCAAATGACGATTGGCCTCAACAAATTAGATTACTGGACAAACATGAATAACTGTCGATGATTCTTGTGTCTGAAAAGTTTTTTCGGAGCAAGAATTATTCATTTTTTCTTTTGCTTGTAAGCAAATTGATAATTAATTGATCAAATGCCGAAATTGGATCTTTTATGTTGGGCACAAAATTTTAAATTTACAAAGTTTGGAACAATTGCTTTGCAATTTTTTTGGCAAACCAAGTGACAAGAGTCACATGATGATCAGGTGGGAATTTTGGACTATTGTTCCGCATGATTGATAGGTCAGTGGTCGACTGACATACAAATGGGTGGGTAGTCAAATTTGGATAAATTATTGTGGGAACTGAAAGGGTAATTTCAATGTGACATCATAGGGGTTTTCTAAGAATAAACTTTTTGGTCCATTTGTGTATTAGCGCTTATAAAATTGAAGGACAAATTTTGAGAAATTGAAATAAAGTTGACACCCATCCTGATCTGTAAATAAGGGTTCCAACACAAACAAATACGCATAATGCATGTGTGTGTGGGTATTTTGTGTATCAATGTTAGTGTTTTTGTGTATCAATCTTACAAGATTGTTGACACCGACAGTGTGCCTTGTCTGAAAATAGATAGTTCCATGGGGATGGGATCGCATATCGAGAGAATTGGTAAAAAAAAAAAAAATAGAAATATAATTTGATTATGAAAATTATCACTTTTGTCAAGGGAGATGGAGAATAAAGATTTGATTTGCTGAGTTATGAGCAGCTATTCATTAATAGTAAAAATTGGGAGTAATCTTGGGATTCCATTGTGATCGAATTTATATGAGAATCAAAGCTATTTATGGATATGAGCTTCATAAAAATGTGGGAGTACAAAATTAGCCAAATTTGGGAGAGGTCTTACACTGACTTCCCAGAGTACTCTGCTCATGGATTTATATATATATAAACTTGAATTTTATCAGCATATAAATTGTGCTGTATGTATGGATGTGTTTTAGGCATAGATGATATGGGAAAATAGTAAAGAACATTTTGCTGGTTTGAACTATTGTGAGTTTTCAGTTCTGGAGTTTAAACAAAGTCACTGGTTAACAGATGAGAAAGGATAGTAAATAAATTATTCTCTGCTGGGTAAATTAAGTACGATATTACTAAGACTTATGAGAGCTATTGTTCTTCCTTACAGCAGTGGAAAATTATTGGAAAAAATTAGATCAAACATAATGAATCTATAAAAGAATATGATAGGGATAATATCCTCAATTTGTACTAATTATTTGATTGTGGGTAAAGGAATTAATTTGTCATCGTGGATTGTTAACAGCAGCCTGAAAATGTCTTGAGAGTGTGCATCCATGTAATCAGAAATCCCAGATTTGTTTTTTACAAACATTTTGGTAGAGGTCTTGTGTGGACGAGCACTTCCTTGGTAGATAAAAAACGGTACTGCAGGCTGGCAGCCACTTTTGCGGCCAGTTAGGCCAAACAAATTGAGAGGAAATTGTAGTTAAATACGTAAGTTACACATGGCTATTTGTAAAAAGGAAATTTGTGGAGATGGGAATCATTTTTCGAAGGTTTATTAAAGTGTTATAATATGGCATGTGGCAAGGCAAACTATTGGATGGGAAAATTAGATCTGGTTATAGAATAAATTTATTGACCCCTTGAAGATAATTCTTCGAATCATTGTTTCACTGGCATTTTTGTTCACATTGGAAATAGTTTGGTAGAGCTTTGGTTAAAACCTTTGGTTGCGGTATCTTGGAACGAAATGATAAACCATAGGAGATTGATAAGAATAGAAACAAATATGGACCCAAAATAGAAAGTTGGATTCATGCCTCTCATTGCAAGCAAGCACATGGGGCTAAGGTGGACGATCCCACAGAAAATGAGGCTGCACCTAGCAGCCCAGCAGAACATTCAGTGGCGGACAAATGATAGTCGTGATTTACATTCATTTGAATTACATTTTAACACCCCTTGCATTGATAAACATTACATTTTCAACATTTAATATTCCGACTTGAATTAGGGAAGATAGTGACATTTATTTGCCTCCATGACATACAATTACCTGCTGATATTAATACAACATGAGTGAAAAAATGTATCACAACTACACTCATGATCAGGGGATTGAGTTCAACCCCGGGAGTTAGGGGGATCAGGGTAAGACAAATAATCTGATTTATGTTACATATTAAGGGATTTTCTTTATTTACCTTTTAGGAAGCTTGTTAGTTTGGTATATAATGTTGAATGTCATCAACATATAATTATGTCATAGGTATGAATATATACAAGGAGTAGCAGACTTGTTTGTTGGTTTAGTAGTTATATTGGCAATTGTTTTAGTGGTGGCTTGCTTGAAAGCCTTAGTGACGGTGTGTTTGAATAAGGTAACCAACAACACGATGATAACGCATGAAGTGACAAATGAGGAAAGAAATGTGGAACCACAAGAGGAAGACTTTTATGGCGACATAAATACTGAGATTAAAAGATTAAATCAAGTGATGTTGCAAAGGAATACAGTAGAATTAAGATAATGACATAACGACAATGTTATGAGTTGTGTCAATTACAAGACCAGTGAACTCATATCACCACGAGTGACACACTGTTAGGAAAAAAAAAAAAAAAAAAAAAAAAGGGAAAAGAAAAAGTGGAGAGGAATTATGGTAATAATACATTATGCTTAATTTGTTGGTTTGGGAAAATTGTTGTTGGGAATTAGATATTCCCGTTTGTGATTGTAATCATATACAATTTATTTTCTTAGAGTAGTGCTAAAATACCTGCATGAGTTAATTTTTGAACTATATTAACCTGAAAGCAATTGTGGATGCTATTCTTAGTTTAGTAGTGAAATACATACCTGATTGAATATTATTTGTGTGACGCATATAAATCAACATAACTTTTAAATGTTTTAAGGAAAAACAACAAATTGTTGAATGTGAAACTGTCGGAAGACATACATGATTATGCTGATTTCATGGTAAGATGTACCCTATCTGATTCAGTGTGTGTGGAAAGCAGATTCAGATGTGACTGAGCATAAGGATAAGACGAGATCACATTTTGAAGGGAGTGTTAACGGAAGTGGGAAGAAGTTCGAGAAAGAAAATTTGTGGCTAAAATGAAGTTAATCGTGGCATACACCCTCTTTCTCAAAGAATGATGAAGACATTCTCCCGTGTAACTTGGAGATGGATGCTTACCTTCACCAAGGAAATTTATGTGACCATTTGCCTGGATCACACTGCAACATATGAAAGGAAGGCGATCACTTACTCTTGTTTGAAGGCTTTGAACATTCATCACATCAGAAGTTGCAGGACAACGACATTTTACCTGCAACCTCTGTGAAATGCGGGGACATATGTTATTACTTCACCAACTTCCGGGGAACCAGCATGGAGCTGCAAAAAACGGCTGTGCCCTTGTCACAACAGCTGTGCACGATTCTGCTGGTTGCTCCTGGTAAGGACCATGAATGACCTGAACACCATGGTCCCAACATCATTGTGGATGCATCCGGCATCCCTGTTCCACATCTTGCTGGCCAATCAACATCACACCAATACTTGCTGCCCACTCACAAGGAGGGAGGAGGCAAGTCGACTACAACTGGGAGAAGGCCTTGTTCAGGAATTACTATGCTACAGCAAGAGTGGCAAGAATGCTACATGGAGAGCAGGGTCAGTCTATGACTCCATGCAGTTATTACAACAGCAAGACCCTACATGAAGTAGTGCAGGTGCTATGAAGACATTAGGAGAAAATGTTTCATACCTGAATTCAAACACAAGTGATCAGCCCTTCCTTTCAAACAAAGAGTCAACATTTGTGTAGAGGCAAACGTTTTTGCCAGATGTTGCAGATGCTTTACAAAACTTGAAAATGAAGTGAAATGGTTGTGTCTTGGTGATGGTGAAGTGTTGTTTTGCAAAGATATTTGTGATGCAAGTGAAATAGATTGAATTAACAATATGGAATGAGTCAATGACCAACGAAATGTTTTGTGATTCTTGCAGGAATGATTCTTGCATTCTTGCAGGTGTATGCCTAAGGAAATTGGATTACCAAAGTTATGGTTTGAATACTTGTATTGATGTTTACTTGTAGTGATTGATTGTTTACTTATACTTGTATTGATGTTTACTTGTAGTGATTGATTGTTTACTTATACGTGTATTGATGTTTACTTGTAGTGATTGATTGTTTACTTATACTTGTATTGATGTTTACTTGTAGTGATTGATTGTTTACTTATACTTGTATTTATGTTTACTTGTAGTGATTGATTGTTTACTTATACATGTATTGATGTTTACTTGTCGTGATTGATTGTTTACTTATATGTGTATTGATGTTTACTTGTAGTGATTGATTGTTTACTTAAATTGATGTTTAGATTAATGGTTAATATAAACATAAAACAAAAAGATGAGGGATTGTGGTAGAATAAATCTTTATACTATGTAACTAGTTATGAGATTGGTGAGTGAACCAACAGGTGGTCATAAGAATGTTAGGAATGTATCTCACTCTGTTAAAGCTGGGAGTCCGTTGTCCACCTCCTGTACAGCCCCGGGCTAGAGCACACTCCTATTGTAAGGTAAATGGAACTCACAGCAGGAGGGAAGCGAGTTGATGCCAGGAGGGCGATTGTGGATGACCAAGGAGCTTTAGCGCACGGAGGATTAACATGAAGCGGACAGGGGATTAACTCCAGTTTGTCCATATAAACCAAAGCAAACATTGAGTCAGGACACTTGTCCTCAGAAGCCCTGCTCGACGGAATGAACGAATACCAACGAGAAGCAGCGCCAGGAGATCACCGGCGAACAAGAGGAACCAACGACTTCAATAACTAGATTCGTTATAGTGTTGTGGTACCTATTATATTGAAACAAGTGAATTAGGAGTTAATAAAGTCTGGATCTTTGTAAACCTGTTTTCCGGTCATTGGTCTTGAGTCCCAAACACACCTCCACGACAACGGCCTTTCTCACCCGGGCCGGAAAGCTTTTCAGAAGCTGGTGTCGGTGCGTTTCGTCTGGCACGGCCTTCGACGGGACGTCCGTGACTGGGCCAACGCCTGCACGGCCTGCCAGCGGGCCAAGGTCCACCGCCACACCCAGGCCCCACTGGCACCTTTCACCGTGCCCGAATGGCGTTTCGACCACGTCAACGTGGACCTGGTTGGCCCCCTTCCCCCTTCGCGGGGTTTCACACACCTGCTCACCATGGTGGACAGGACCACCAGGTGGCCGGAGGCCGTTCCCCTCATTTCCACCTCCACCGCCGACGTGGCACAGGCTTTCATCGCCACCTGGGTCGCCCGTTTCGGCGCACCAGTGGACATCTCTTCGGACCGCGGTCCGCAGTTCACCTCCGAGCTGTGGGGCGCGGTCGCCCGCAACCTGGGAGTCCAGCTCCACCGTACCACGGCCTACCACCCCCAAGCCAATGGGTTGTGCGAGCGTTTTCACCGCTCCATGAAGGCCGCGCTCATGGCCGGCCTTCAGGACGACGGTTGGGCCGACCGGCTGCCATGGGTCCTTTTGGTCCTCCGCACGGCCCCCAAGGAGGACCTCCAGGCGTCCACCGCCGAGCTCGTCTACGGCCAGCCGCTCCACGTCCCGGGCGAGTTTGTGCCCGACGCTACCAGTCCCTGGTCCGCAGCTCGCCAGCGCTCGGACCTCCAGGAGGCCGCCCGATGATTTGCCCCCGTGCCAACGTCCCGCCACGGTGGCCCCCAGTCCTACGTCCCCCCGGCGCTTCGCACAGCGGAGTACGTCTTTGTGCATCATGACGCACACCGGGGGCCACTCCGGCCGCCGTACGACGGGCCCTTCCGGGTCCTGCGACGGGGCGACAAGTCATTCGCCATCGACTTCGGCGGCCGGTTGGACCGGATTTCAGTGGACCGCCTCAAACCGGCGCACGTGGACGTCGACCAACCACCACGGTTGGCCCTTCCTCCGCGGCGAGGCCGCCCCCCGTCCACAGTTCCCTCCGCTCGAGCTCGATCACCCACCACCACATCGGACCCCCCCCCCCCCCTCCCACGACCCTCCAGGGGTCGCTTCGGCCGGGTCATCCTGACCCCCCTTAAATTGACCCTGCCGGTGCAAGTCGATTCTGGAGGGGCGTGTGTAGCGGTTACCGCTGGGTGTACACAATCGCCTTGCACCTACCAGGACGTGGCCAGGGAGCAATCACCATGCCGGGCTCGTCCAGGCCGCCCGGACAGGCCCAGACGCGCCTCTCCCGGGCATGCCCGTACTCGCTATTCCCGGGCTCGCCCGAGCCTCCCGGGCACGCCCGGTCTCGTCTTTCCCGGGCATGCCCAGACTCGTCTTTCCAGGGCTCGCCCAGGACACCCGGGCATGCCCGCTCTCGCCTTTCCAGGGCTCGCCCAGGACGCCCGGGCATGCCCGCTCTCACCTTTCGAGGGCTCGCCCAGGACGCCCGGGCATGCCCGCTCTCGCCTTTCCAGGGCTCGCCCAGGACGCCCGGGCACGCCCAGCCTCGCCTTTCCAAGGCTCGCCCAGGATGCCCGGGCAGGTCCAGACTCGCCTTTCCAGGACTCGCCCTTGACGCCCGGGCATGCCCGGTCTCGCTTTTCCTGGGCAAACGCTCCGGCATAATGTGTATATATATTGCTGCCCGATAAACGGGCCTTTCAGAGTACCCGAGTTTGATACGTGCAATAAAGCAACTCGGACGAATTTCCGTCTTTGGTCGCGTCAATCCTTCTGACTCGCGTTGGAGCATAGCTCCTTCAAGTGTAAGCTAATAAGTCAATCAAATTCACATACCACGTGTTGTTGATTCAAACATCGAAGGAAACAAAACTTTATTTGTTCGATTGTAAGAGGTTGGAGAACTCATTATAAATCGTGTGTGTGTGTGTGTGTGTGTGTGTGTGCGTGCGTGTGTGTGTGTGTGTGTGTGTGTGTGTGTGTGTGTGTGTGTGTGTGTGTGTGTGTGTGTGTGCGTGTGTGTGTGTGTGTGTGTGTGTGGTGTATATGGCATGTGGCGTGTCAGGGGCGGATCCAGGAATTTCAAGATGGGGGGGGGGGGGTGCATGAAACTATAGCGCTGGGGGGGGGAGGGAAGAGGGGGTCCTCCCCCAGGAATTTTTTTTTTATGATCATCAGAAACGGCATTTCGTGCGTTCTTGGAAGTTTCTGCAGTTCCTTGTGTTCTTCCCTGGTCCAACAGTTCAGCAGATTCTGCACCGCCTGCACCCTCATCCTGGATCGAAGGGGGGGGGGTGCGCACCCCCTGCACTCCCCCTGGATCTGCCCCTGCGTTCGTATTGTGTGTGTGTGGTGTGCGTGTGTGTGTGTGTGTGCGTGTGTGTGTGTGTGTGTGTGTGTGTGTGCGTGTGTGTGTGTGGTGTGTGTGTTGTTGGGTTTTCATTGATTGTGTCGGTCCCTTACCAAGACCAAAGCAGATAAATCGATACATGCTGACGAACTATTACATGTGCTTCCTCTCGGTTCCCAGAAGCGATACCTCTGAGAATAATTGCGGCCCCAAACATTGCTAAAGTTTTAGTTAATGAATAACCCTTGTTTGCCGACCTGAGGGCATACAGTCTCGTCAGGAATTCAAATTTAATGTCAAAACTTTTTCAACAGGTTTTGAACCAGATGTGGGTGAAACAGGTAAAGTTAAGTGTGTGCCATCCTGAGTCGCAATATGTATGCCATAGAAATATTTGTAGGTGATGCCACCCAGTAAAACAGCACCTGTACAGGACGATCCCTCTCAAGTTGGAACATCTTCACAAGAAGGTTGAATACATGACAGGGATTATCCTGTACGGTTTAACCACACTCCGTGGTGTAATAGTTAGATCGTCCATACGAAGTCTGGGATGTTGGAAGTTCGAACTCTGGCCGAGTCAAAGCAATTTTAAAACGACAGAGTATGGACAACAACCATAGGTTGGCAGCCATTGTGCAGCCTTCGATGGGCCGAATGGCCGCCTCCTGATTTGAGGTTCCTTGTAAGGGAACTTGTATGTTTCCATTATGAAGTGTGAGTTGTCTAGTAATGTCAGCAGACACACAAACTCTTCAGCTCAACCGCTTAATGGCGTCTCTCTTCCATTTCCGATCCCGTCTTTTCTCACGTCACTACCGGTTCCGGCTCGTCATTTCCGGTACATCATGCTTTCCTTAATATTCATGTAGCTCGCAATACCACAGTGTGGTGCAGAATAATGGATTTTTGTTATCAGTGCGAAGAGTTGACCAGTACAGTGTAGGTGTACCGGTATCCAGGCTCCAGGTACCAAGAGCTGCATGGTCAGATGTGGAGCAAACTGGAGTTCTCGTCCTTCCAAGGATTGTACAGCTATTTACCCTTCCAAATATTGCACAGCTATTTACCCTTCCAAAGATTGCACAGCTATTTACCCTTCCAAAGATTGCACAGCTATTTACCCTTCCAAAGATTGCACAGCTATTTACCCTTCCAAAAATTGCACAGCTATTTACCCTTCCAAAGATTGCACAGCTATTTACCCTTCCAAATATTGCACAGCTATTTACCCTTCCAAAGATTGCACAGCTATTTACCATTCCAAGGATTGTACAGCTATTTACCCTTCCAAAGATTGCACAGATATTTACCCTTCCAAGGATTGCACAGCTCTTTACCCTTCCAAGGATTGCACAGCTATTTACCCTTCCAAAGATTGTACAGCTCTTTACCCTTCCAAGGATTGTACAGCTCTTTACCCTTCCAAGGATTGTACAGCTATTTACCCTTCCAAGGATTGCACAGCTATTTACCCTTCCAAAGATTGCACAGCTCTTTACCCTTCCAAGGATTGTACAGCTCTTTACCCTTCCAAGGATTGTACAGCTCTTTACCCTTCCAAGGATTGTACAGCTCTTTACCCTTCCAAGGATTGTACAGCTCTTTACCCTTCCAAGGATTGCACAGCTATTTACCCTTCCAAAGATTGTACAGCTCTTTACCCTTCCAAGGATTGTACAGCTCTTTACCCTTCCAAGGATTGTACAGCTCTTTACCCTTCCAAGGATTGTACAGCTCTTTACCCTTCCAAGGATTGCACAGCTCTTTACCATTCCAAGGATTGTACAGCTCTTTACCCTTCCAAAGATTGTACAGCTCTTTACCATTCCAAGGATTGTACAGCTCTTTACCCTTCCAAAGATTGTACAGCTCTTTACCATTCCAAGGATTGTACAGCTCTTTACCCTTCCAAAGATTGTACAGCTCTTTACCCTTCCAAGGATTGTACAGCTCTTTACCCTTCCAAGGATTGTACAGCTCTTTACCCTTCCAAGGATTGTACAGCTATTTACCCTTCCAAAGATTGCACAGCTATTTACCCTTCCAAAGATTGCACAGCTATTTACCCTTCCAAAGATTGCACAGCTCTTTACCCTTCCAAGGATTGTACAGCTATTTACCCTTCCAAGGATTGTACAGCTCTTTACCCTTCCAAGGATTGTACAGCTCTTTACCCTTCCAAGGATTGTACAGCTCTTTACCCTTCCAAGGATTGTACAGCTCTTTACCATTCCAAGGATTGTACAGCTATTTACCATTCCAAGGATTGTACAGCTCTTTACCCTTCCAAGGATTGTACAGCTCTTTACCCTTCCAAGGATTGTACAGCTCTTTACCATTCCAAGGATTGTACAGCACTTTACCTTTCCAAGGATTGTACAGCTATTTACCATTCCAAGGATTGTACAGCTCTTTACCCTTCCAAGGATTGTACAGCTCTTTACCCTTCCAAGGATTGTACAGCTCTTTACCCTTCCAAGGATTGTACAGCTCTTTACCCTTCCAAGGATTGTACAGCTCTTTACCATTCCAAGGATTGTACAGCTCTTTACCCTTCCAAGGATTGTACAGCTATTTACCCTTCCAAAGATTGCACAGCTCTTTACCCTTCCAAGGATTGTACAGCTCTTTACCATTCCAAGGATTGTACAGCTCTTTACCCTTCCAAGGATTGTACAGCTCTTTACCCTTCCAAGGATTGTACAGCTCTTTACCATTCCAAGGATTGTACAGCTCTTTACCCTTCCAAGGATTGTACAGCTCTTTACCCTTCCAAGGATTGTACAGCTCTTTACCATTCCAAGGATTGTACAGCTCTTTACCATTCCAAGGATTGTACAGCTATTTACCCTTCCAAGGATTGTACAGCTCTTTACCATTCCAAGGATTGTACAGCTCTTTACCCTTCCAAGGATTGTACAGCACTTTACCCTTCCAAGGATTGTACAGCTATTTACCCTTCCAAGGATTGTACAGCTCTTTACCCTTCCAAGGATTGTACAGCTCTTTACCATTCCAAGGATTGTACAGCTATTTACCCTTCCAAGGATTGTACAGCTCTTTACCATTCCAAGGATTGTACAGCTCTTTACCCTTCCAAGGATTGTACAGCACTTTACCCTTCCAAGGATTGTACAGCTATTTACCCTTCCAAGGATTGTACAGCTCTTTACCCTTCCAAGGATTGTACAGCTCTTTACCATTCCAAGGATTGTACAGCTATTTACCCTTCCAAGGATTGTACAGCTCTTTACCATTCCAAGGATTGTACAGCTCTTTACCCTTCCAAGGATTGTACAGCACTTTACCCTTCCAAGGATTGTACAGCTATTTACCCTTCCAAGGATTGTACAGCTATTTACCCTTCCAAGGATTGTACAGCTCTTTACCATTCCAAGGATTGTACAGCTATTTACCCTTCCAAGGATTGTACAGCTCTTTACCATTCCAAGGATTGTACAGCTCTTTACCCTTCCAAGGATTGTACAGCACTTTACCCTTCCAAGGATTGTACAGCTATTTACCCTTCCAAGGATTGTACAGCTATTTACCCTTCCAAGGATTGTACAGTTCTTTACACTTCCAAGGATTGTACAGCTCTTTACCATTCCAAGGATTGTACAGCTATTTACCCTTCCAAGGATTGTACAGCTCTTTACCCTTCCAAGGATTGTACAGCTCTTTACCCTTCCAAGGATTGTACAGCTCTTTACCATTCCAAGGATTGTACAGCACTTTACCCTTCCAAGGATTGTACAGCTATTTACCCTTCCAAGGATTGTACAGCTCTTTACCCTTCCAAGGATTGCACAGCTCTTTACCCTTCCAAGGATTGTACAGCTCTTTACCCTTCCAAGGATTGTACAGCTCTTTACCCTTCCAAGGATTGTACAGCTCTTTACCCTTCCAAGGATTGTACAGCTATTTACCCTTCCAAGGATTGTACAGCTCTTTACCCTTCCAAGGATTGTACAGCTCTTTACCCTTCCAAGGATTGTACAGTTATTTACCCTTCCAAGGATTGTACAGTTATTTACCCTTCCAAGGATTGTACAGCACTTTACCCTTCCAAGGATTGTACAGTTCTTTACCCTTCCAAGGATTGTACAGCTCTTTACCCTTCCAAGGATTGTACAGTTCTTTACCCTTCCAAGGATTGTACAGCTCTTTACCCTTCCAAGGATTGCACAGCTATTTACCCTTCCAAGGATTGTACAGCTCTTTAACCTTCCAAGGATTGTACAGCTCTTTACCCTTCCAAGGATTGTACAGTTCTTTACCCTTCCAAGGATTGTACAGCTCTTTACCCTTCCAAGGATTGTACAGCTCTTTACCCTTCCAAGGATTGTACAGCTCTTTACCCTTCCAAAGATTGTACAGCTCTTTACCCTTCCAAGGATTGCACAGCTATTTACCCTTCCAAGGATTGTACAGCTCTTTACCCTTCCAAGGATTGTTCAGCTCTTTACCCTTCCAAGGATTGTACAGCTCTTTACCCTTCCAATGATTGTACAGCTATTTACCATTCCAAGGATTGTACAGCTATTTACCCTTCCAAGGATTGTACAGCTCTTTACCCTTCCAAGGATTGTTCAGCTCTTTACCCTTCCAAGGATTGTACAGCTCTTTACCATTCAAAGGATTGTACAGCTATTTACCATTCCAAGGATTGTACAGCTATTTACCCTTCCAAGGATTGTACAGCTCTTTACCCTTCCAAGGATTGTACAGCTCTTTAACCTTCCAAGGATTGTACAGCTATTTACCCTTCCAAGGATTGTACAGCTCTTTACCCTTCCAAAGATTGTACAGCTCTTTACCCTTCCAAGGATTGTACAGCTCTTTACCCTTCCAAAGATTGTACAGCTCTTTACCCTTCCAAGGATTGTACAGCTCTTTACCCTTCCAAGGATTGTTCAGCTCTTTACCCTTCCAAGGATTGTACAGCTCTTTACCCTTCCAAGGATTGTACAGCTCTTTACCCTTCCAAGGATTGTACAGCTATTTACCATTCCAAGGATTGTACAGCTCTTTACCCTTCCAAGGATTGTACAGCTCTTTACCCTTCCAAGTATTGTACAGCTCTTTGCCCTTCCAAGGATTGTGCAGCTCTTTACCCTTCCAAGGATTGTACAGCTCTTTACCCTTCCAAGGATTGTACAGCTCTTTGCCCTTCCAAGGATTGTGCAGCTCTTTACCCTTCCAAGGATTTCACAGCTCTTTACCCTTCCAAGGATTGTACAGCTCTTTACCCTTCCAAGGATTGTGCAGCTCTTTACCCTTCCAAGGATTGTGCAGCTCTTTACCCTTCCAAGGATTGTACAGTGTTACGTTACAAAACGTAAAGCGCGAAACCTTGTTACGCAACCACAACCTTGTTACGTTACGAAAAAGTTTAACAACATCAGGCAAATTATGCCACTGTGGAAAAAGAGACCCTTGCTTTCCTGCTAGCGCTTCAGCATTATGAGGTGTATCTGGGAACTACTACCTTTCCTATAAAAGTCTTCACTGATCACAACCCCTTAAACTTCATTCAAAAAATGAAAAATAAAAACCAGAGGTTGATGAGATGGAGTTTGGCTTTACAGGAGTTCAACTTGGAAATTGAGCATGTAAAGGGCAGGGACAATGTCGTTGCTGATGCTTTGTCCAGAGTGAATTAACTTTGGAAATTTCTGTAGGTTGTTTGGAAGTTTTGTTGCTTTATTTTGGGGAATATTAATTATTGTTGCTCACGCGAGTTGATCATTTGGGTGTGAGTTTTACTTTTGTTTGTTAAAAAGGGTTTTTGCATGAAAAGAAAGTTTTCACTATGTTCCAACTTTCTTTCTTGAGGGTGGGGAGTGTTACGGATCCGTCACTTCCGTCGTTGTGGTTTTCATCCACTGTAAGCATTTTTGGTTCCATGTACTATTATTGTTATCGTTTTAGTGAAATGGGGATAACTGTTTTCAAAGGGTAAAAAATTAGTGTTTTAAAAGAAATCGGAAACTGGATCGTGAGAAAGTGGAAGAAGAAGAGGAGGAAGCAAAAAAAAGGCGTAGCAAGTGAGGTCGGGAAGAAAAGCCGAGCTGCTTTGAGGTCTCGAGGAGACGCTGGCGAATGGGGGTCACGAGCGAACTTTGGGTTTCCTGGGAAAGGGATTCCTGTGACAGAGTGGTTATCGCTGTGACAGATAAACCTGCGTGTCGGGTTTTGCGGTTGATTCCAAAGAGAATCATTGGAGAGCAGGTACGCCTACAGTAAGGGCCCGCCCACCATTTCGCCTCACTCCCGCCATTTCGCATCACTCCAGCCTTTTCACCTCGCTCCAGCCATTTCACCGCACCCAGCCGTTAGCCTGGTTTGTGAGTGTAATGTGGATTTCGATTGGGAATTTGCGGTTCTCCGTTTGGGAGCCGCTGAACGTTCATACCCGAAGGTGTGATTTCCCAGTCGCCTTTTGGGTGCACCTTTGTGCCTCTTTGGCAGCGTTGACTGTCAGCCGACTTGGATTCTGGTCTCGATTCGACATTTTTCTTGCGATCACCGGAGCGTGGATCGACTTTGGCTTGGTGCCGGGACAGTGACTTTGGGAATGTTATTTTCGCTCACTTGGAGCACAGTGAGTTATTGAATAAGAAACTGATGGTACCATCATAGGAATTATATGGTATTTTTGTGGTGCAATTGAAACATATTGTACTTGCGCTGTTATACTTGTGTGACCTTCATACAATACTTGTTTTTGGTAACAATTGGTTGGTGTGGTTTCACCATTAGTCATTGACACACATTATAACACATCTTTCTGCCGTGACTCCTTTCGGGGCTCGGAGGTACACTGTGACCGGGGTTTGGGGAGGAGCACGTAACAACAGCTCTTTACCCTTCCAAGGATTGTACAGCTCTTTACCCTTCCAAGGATTGTACAGCTCTTTACCCTTCCAAGGATTGTACAGCTCTTTACCCTTCCAAGGATTGTACAGCTCTTTATCCTTCCAAGGATTGTACAGCTCTTTACCCTTCCAAGGATTGTACAGCTCTTTACCCTTCCAAGGATTGTACAGTTCTTTACCCTTCCAAGGATTGTAAAGCACTTTACCCTTCCAAAGATTGTACAGCTCTTTACCCTTCCAGGGATTGTACAGCTCTTTACCCTTCCAAAGATTGTACAGTTCTTTACCCTTCCAAGCACTGTACAGCTCTTTACCCTCCAAGGATTGTACAGCTCTTTACCCTTCCAAGGATTGTACAGTTCTTTACACTTCCAAGGATTGTACAGCTATTTACCCTTCCAAGGATTGTACAGTTATTTACCCTTCCAAGGATTGTACAGCACTTTACCCTTCCAAGGATTGTACAGCACTTTACCCTTCCAAGGATTGTACATCTCTTTACCATTCCAAGGATTGTACAGCTCTTTACCCTTCCAAAGATTTTAGAGTTCTTTGCCCTTCCAAGGATTGTACAGTTCTTTACCCTTCCAAGGATTGTACAGCTCTTTACCCTTCCAAGGATTGTACATCTCTTTACCATTCCAAGGATTGTACAGCTCTTTACCCTTCCAAAGATTGTACAGTTCTTTACCCTTCCAAGCATTGTACAGCTCTTTACCCTCCAAGGATTGTACAGCTCTTTACCCTTCCAAGGATTGTACAGCTCTTTACCCTTCCAAGGATTGTACAGCTCTTTACCCTTCCAAGGATTGTACAGTACTTTACCCTTCCAAGGATTGTACAGCTATTTGCCACTGCACTTTTCACCACTACTGAATATTCATCTTTATCACTGCTCGTTTCACCACTACTGAATATTCATCTTTACCACTACACGTTTCACCACCACTGAATATTCATCTTTATCACGACACGTTTCACCACGACTGAATATTCATCTTTATCACTGCTCGTTTCACCACGACTGAATATTCATCTTTATCACGGCACGTTTCACCACAACTGAATATTCATCTTTATCACTGCTCGTTTCACCACGACTGAATATTCATCTTTATCACGACACGTTTCACCACCACTGAATATTCATCTTTATCACGACACGTTTCACCACGACTGAATATTCATCTTTATCACTGCGCGTTTCACCACGACTGAATATTCATCTTTATCACGGCACGTTTCACCACTACTGAATATTCATCTTTACCACGACACGTTTCACCACGACTGAATATTCATCTTTATCACGACACGTTTCACCACCACTGAATATTCATCTTTATCACGACACGTTTCACCACGACTGAATATTCATCTTTATCACTGCTCGTTTCACCACGACTGAATATTCATCTTTATCACGACACGTTTCACCACCACTGAATATTCATCTTTATCACTGCTCGTTTCACCACGACTGAATATTCATCTTTATCACGACACGTTTCACCACGACTGAATATTCATCTTTATCACTGCTCGTTTCACCACGACTGAATATTCATCTTTATCACTGCTCGTTTCACCACGACTGAATATTCATCTTTATCACGACACGTTTCACCACGACTGAATATTCATCTTTATCACGACACGTTTCACCACGACTGAATATTCATCTTTATCACGACACGTTTCACCACGACTGAATATTCATCTTTATCACTGCTCGTTTCACCACGACTGAATATTCATCTTTATCACGACACGTTTCACCACGACTGAATATTCATCTTTATCACTGCTCGTTTCACCACGACTGAATATTCATCTTTATCACGACACGTTTCACCACGACTGAATATTCATCTTTATCACTGCTCGTTTCACCACGACTGAATATTCATCTTTATCACGACACGTTTCACCACGACTGAATATTCATCTTTATCACGACATGTTTCACCACTACTGAATATTCATCTTTATCACGACACGTTTCACCACGACTGAATATTCATCTTTATCACGACATGTTTCACCACTACTGAATATTCATCTTTATCACGACATGTTTCACCACGACTGAATATTCATCTTTATCACGACACGTTTCACCACGACTGAATATTCATCTTTATCACGACACGTTTCACCACGACTGAATATTCATCTTTATCACGACACGTTTCACCACGACTGAATATTCATCTTTATCACGACATGTTTCACCACTACTGAATATTCATCTTTATCACGACATGTTTCACCACTACTGAATATTCATCTTTATCACTGCTCGTTTCACCATTACTGAATATTCATCTTTATCACGGCACGTTTCACCACTACTGAATATTCATCTTTATCACTGCTCGTTTCACCATTACTGAATATTCATCTTTATCACGACATGTTTCACCACTACTGAATATTCATCTTTACCACAACACGTTTCACCACTACTGAATATTCATCTTTACCACTACACGTTTCACCACGACTGAATATTCATCTTTATCACGACACGTTTCACCACGACTGAATATTCATCTTTATCACGACACGTTTCACCACTACTGAATATTCATCTTTATCACTGCTCGTTTCACCACGACTGAATATTCATCTTTATCACGACACGTTTCACCACCACTGAATATTCATCTTTATCACGACACGTTTCACCACGACTGAATATTCATCTTTATCACTGATCGTTTCACCACTACTGAATATTCATCTTTATCACGACACGTTTCACCACAACTGAATATTCATCTTTCCACGACACGTTTCACCACTACTGAATATTCATCTTTATCACTGCTCGTTTCACCATTACTGAATATTCATCTTTATCACGGCACGTTTCACCACGACTGAATATTCATCTTTATCACGACATGTTTCACCACTACTGAATATTCATCTTTATCACGGCACGTTTCACCACGACTGAATATTCATCTTTATCACGACATGTTTCACCACTACTGAATATTCATCTTTATCACGACACGTTTCACCACGACTGAATATTCATCTTTATCACGACATGTTTCACCACTACTGAATATTCATCTTTATCACTGCTCGTTTCACCACTACTGAATATTCATCTTTATCACGACATGTTTCACCACTACTGAATATTCATCTTTATCACGACACGTTTCACCACTACTGAATATTCATCTTTATCACGACACGTTTCACCACAACTGAATATTCATCTTTATCACTACACGTTTCACCACTACTGAATATTCATCTTTATCACGACATGTTTCACCACTACTGAATATTCATCTTTATCACGACACGTTTCACCACTACTGAATATTCATCTTTATCACGACACGTTTCACCACTACTGAATATTCATCTTTATCACTGCTCGTTTCACCACGACTGAATATTCATCTTTATCACGACACGTTTCACCACCACTGAATATTCATCTTTATCACGACACGTTTCACCACGACTGAATATTCATCTTTATCACTGCTCGTTTCACCACTACTGAATATTCATCTTTATCACGACACGTTTCACCACAACTGAATATTCATCTTTACCACGACACGTTTCACCACTACTGAATATTCATCTTTATCACTACACGTTTCACCACCACTGAATATTCATCTTTATCACTACACGTTTCACCACTACTGAATATTCATCTTTATCACTACACGTTTCACCACTACTGAATATTCATCTTTATCACTACACGTTTCACCACCACTGAATATTCATCTTTATCACTACACGTTTCACCACTACTGAATATTCATCTTTATCACGGCACGTTTCACCACAACTGAATATTCATCTTTATCACTACACGTTTCACCACCACTGAATATTCATCTTTATCACGACACGTTTCACCACTACTGAATATTCATCTTTATCACGACACGTTTCACCACTACTGAATATTCATCTTTATCACGACACTTTTCACCACGACTGAATATTCATCTTTATCACGACACGTTTCACCACTACTGAATATTCATCTTTATCACGACACGTTTCACCACTACTGAATATTCATCTTTATCACGACACGTTTCACCACTACTGAATATTCATCTTTATCACGACACTTTTCACCACGACTGAATATTCACTTTTATTACTGCTCGTTGCACCACTACTGAAAATTCATCATTACCGCTACTCGTTTCTCCACTACTGAATATTCATCTTTATCACGACATGTTTCACCACTACTGAATATTCATCTTTATCACGACACGTTTCACCACTACTGAATATTCATCTTTATCACGGCACGTTTCACCACAACTGAATATTCAACTTTATCACGGCACGTTTCACCACAACTGAATATTCATCTTTATCACGACACGTTTCACCACTACTGAATATTCATCTTTATCACGGCACGTTTCACCACTACTGAATATTCATCTTTATCACGGCACGTTTCCCCACTACTGAATATTCATCTTTATCACGACACGTTTCACCACTACTGAATATTCATCTTTATCACGACACTTTTCACCACGACTGAATATTCATCTTTATCACGACACGTTTCACCACTACGGAATATTCATCTTTACCACCACAAGTTTCACCACAACTGAATATTCATCTTTATCACGGCACGTTTCACCACTACTGAATATTCATCTTTATCACGACACGTTTCACCACTACTGAATATTCATCTTTATCACGACACGTTTCACCACTACTGAATATTCATCTTTATCACGGCACTTTTCACCACTACTGAATATTCATCTTTATCACGACACGTTTCACCACTACTGAATATTCATCTTTATCACGACACGTTTCACCACTACTGAATATTCATCTTTATCACGACACTTTTCACCACGACTGAATATTCACTTTTATTACTGCTCGTTGCACCACTACTGAATATTCATCTTTACCGCTACTCGTTTCTCCACTACTGAATATTCATCTTTATCACGACATGTTTCACCACTACTGAATATTCATCTTTATCACGACACGTTTCACCACTACTGAATATTCATCTTTATCACGGCACGTTTCACCACAACTGAATATTCATCTTTATCACGGCACGTTTCACCACTACTGAATATTCATCTTTATCACAGCACGTTTCACCACAACTGAATATTCATCTTTATCACGGCACGTTTCACCACGACTGAATATTCATCTTTACCGCTACTCGTTTCACCACGACTGAATATTCATCTTTATCACGACACGTTTCACCACTACCGAATATTCATCTTTAACACGACACTTTTCACCACTACTGAATATTCATCTTTATCACGACACTTTTCACCACTACTGAACAGTCATATTTAACACGACACGTTTCACCACTACTGAATATTCATCTTTAACACGACACTTTTCACCACGAATGAATATTCATCTTTAACACGACACTTTTCACCACTACTGAACAGTCATATTTAACACGACACGTTTCAACACTACTGAATATTCATCTTTAACACGACACTTTTCACCACTGCTGAATATTCACTATTATTACTGCTCGTTGCACCACTACTGAATATTCATCTTTACCGCTACTCGTTTCTCCACTACTGAATAGTCATCTTTGTCACTGCGCATTTCACCACTACTGAATAATCATCTTTAACACGACACTTTTCACCACTACTGAATATTCATCTTTAACACGACACTTTTCACCACAACTGAATATTCATCTTTATCACGGCACGTTTCACCACGACTGAATATTCATCTTTACCGCTACTCGTTTCTCCACAACCGAATATTCATCTTTATCACGGCACGTTTCACCACAACTGAATATTCATCTTTATCACGGCACGTTTCACCACAACTGAATATTCATCTTTATCACGGCACGTTTCACCACGACTGAATATTCATCTTTATCACGGCACGTTTCACCACAACTGAATATTCATCTTTATCACGGCACGTTTCACCACAACTGAATATTCATCTTTATCACGACATGTTTCACCACAACTGAATATTCATCTTTATCACGGCACGTTTCACCACTACTGAATATTCATCTTTATCACGGCACGTTTCACCACTACTGAATATTCATCTTTATCACGACACGTTTCACCACAACTGAATATTCATCTTTATCACGGCACGTTTCACCACGACTGAATATTCATCTTTATCACGACACGTTTCACCACTACTGAATATTCATCTTTATCACGACACGTTTCACCACGACTGAATATTCATCTTTATCACGACACGTTTCACCACTACTGAATATTCATCTTTAACACGACACGTTTCACCACAACTGAATATTCATCTTTATCACGACACGTTTCACCACTACTGAATATTCAGCTTTAACACGACACGTTTCACCACTACTGAATATTCATCTTTATCACGACACGTTTCACCACTACTGAATATTCATCTTTATCACGACACGTTTCACCACTACTGAATATTCATCTTTATCACGACACGTTTCACCACAACTGAATAATCATCTTTATCACGACACGTTTCACCACTACTGAATATTCATCTTTATCACGACACGTTTCACCACAACTGAATATTCATCTTTATCACGACACGTTTCACCACAACTGAATATTTATCTTTATCACGACACGTTTCACCACGACTGAATATTCATCTTTATCACGGCACGTTTCACCACGACTGAATATTCATCTTTATCACGACACGTTTCACCACAACTGAATATTCATCTTTATCACGGCACGTTTCACCACGACTGAATATTCATCTTTATCACGACACGTTTCACCACGACTGAATATTCATCTTTATCACTACACGTTTCACCACTACTGAATATTCATCTTTATCACGACACGTTTCACCACTACTGAATATTCATCTTTATCACGACACGTTTCACCACTACTGAATATTCATCTTTATCACGACACGTTTCACCACTACTGAATATTCATCTTTATCACGGCACGTTTCACCACAACTGAATATTCATCTTTATCACGACACGTTTCACCACAACTGAATATTCATCTTTATCACGACACGTTTCACCACTACTGAATATTCAGCTTTAACACGACACGTTTCACCACTAGTGAATATTCATCTTTATCACGACACGTTTCACCACTACTGAATATTCATCTTTATCACGACACGTTTCACCACGACTGAATATTCATCTTTATCACGACACGTTTCACCACTACTGAATATTCATCTTTATCACGGCACGTTTCACCACGACTGAATATTCATCTTTATCACGACACGTTTCACCACAACTGAATATTCATCTTTATCACGGCACGTTTCACCACGACTGAATATTCATCTTTATCACGACACGTTTCACCACTACTGAATATTCATCTTTATCACTACACGTTACACCACTACTGAATATTCATCTTTAACACGACACGTTTCACCACTACTGAATATTCATCTTTATCACGACACGTTTCACCACTACTGAATATTCATCTTTATCACGACACGTTTCACCACTACTGAATATTCATCTTTATCACGACACGTTTCACCACGACTGAATATTCATCTTTATCACGGCACGTTTCACCACAACTGAATATTCATCTTTATCACGACACGTTTCACCACAACTGAATATTCATCTTTATCACGACACGTTTCACCACTACTGAATATTCAGCTTTAACACGACACGTTTCACCACTAGTGAATATTCATCTTTATCACGACACGTTTCACCACTACTGAATATTCATCTTTATCACGACACGTTTCACCACTACTGAATATTCAGCTTTAACACGACACGTTTCACCACAACTGAATATTCATCTTTATCACGACACGTTTCACCACAACAGAATATTCATCTTTATCACGACACGTTTCACCACAACTGAATATTCATCTTTAACACGACACGTTTCACCACAACTGAATATTCATCTTTATCACGACACGTTTCACCACTACTGAATATTCATCTTTAACACGACACGTTTCACCACAACTGAATATTCATCTTTATCACGACACGTTTCACCACTACTGAATATTCATCTTTATCACGACACGTTTCACCACTACTGAATATTCATCTTTAACACGACACGTTTCACCACAACTGAATATTCATCTTTATCACGACACGTTTCACCACAACTGAATATTCATCTTTAACACGACACGTTTCACCACTACTGAATATTCATCTTTAACACGACACGTTTCACCACAACTGAATATTCATCTTTATCACGGCACGTTTCCCCACGACTGAATATTCATCTTTATCACGACACGTTTCACCACTACTGAATATTCATCTTTATCACGACACGTTTCACCACTACTGAATATTCATCTTTAACACGACACGTTTCACCACAACTGAATATTCATCTTTATCACGACACGTTTCACCACTACTGAATATTCATCTTTAACACGACACGTTTCACCACTACTGAATATTCATCTTTAACACGACACGTTTCACCACGACTGAATATTCATCTTTAACACGACACGTTTCACCACGACTGAATATTCATCTTTAACACGACACGTTTCACCACAACTGAATATTCATCTTTATCACGACACGTTTCACCACGACTGAATATTCATCTTTATCACGACACGTTTCACCACTACTGAATATTCATCTTTAACACGACACGTTTCACCACAACTGAATATTCATCTTTATCACGGCACGTTTCACCACTACTGAATATTCATCTTTAACACGACACGTTTCACCACTACTGAATATTCATCTTTATCACGACACGTTTCACCACTACTGAATATTCATCTTTATCACGGCACGTTTCACCACTACTGAATATTCATCTTTAACACGACACGTTTCACCACTACTGAATATTCATCTTTAACACGACACGTTTCACCACAACTGAATATTCATCTTTATCACGACACGTTTCACCACGACTGAATATTCATCTTTATCACGACACGTTTCACCACTACTGAATATTCATCTTTAACACGACACGTTTCACCACTACTGAATATTCATCTTTATCACGGCACGTTTCACCACAACTGAATATTCATCTTTATCACGACACGTTTCACCACTACTGAATATTCATCTTTAACACGACACGTTTCACCACTACTGAATATTCATCTTTAACACGACACGTTTCACCACAACTGAATATTCATCTTTATCACGACACGTTTCACCACGACTGAATATTCATCTTTATCACGACACGTTTCACCACTACTGAATATTCATCTTTAACACGACACGTTTCACCACTACTGAATATTCATCTTTAACACGACACGTTTCACCACAACTGAATATTCATCTTTATCACGACACGTTTCACCACTACTGAATATTCATCTTTATCACGGCACGTTTCACCACTACTGAATATTCATCTTTAACACGACACGTTTCACCACTACTGAATATTCATCTTTAACACGACACGTTTCACCACAACTGAATATTCATCTTTATCACGACACGTTTCACCACTACTGAATATTCATCTTTATCACGGCACGTTTCACCACTACTGAATATTCATCTTTAACACGACACGTTTCACCACTACTGAATATTCATCTTTAACACGACACGTTTCACCACAACTGAATATTCATCTTTATCACGACACGTTTCACCACGACTGAATATTCATCTTTATCACGACACGTTTCACCACTACTGAATATTCATCTTTAACACGACACGTTTCACCACAACTGAATATTCATCTTTATCACGGCACGTTTCACCACGACTGAATATTCAGCTTTAACACGACACGTTTCACCACTACTGAATATTCATCTTTATCACGACACGTTTCACCACTACTGAATATTCATCTTTATCACGACACGTTTCACCACTACTGAATATTCATCTTTATCACGGCACGTTTCACCACTACTGAATATTCATCTTTATCACGACACGTTTCACCACGACTGAATATTCATCTTCATCACGGCACGTTTCACCACTACTGAATATTCATCTTTAACACGACACGTTTCACCACAACTGAATATTCATCTTTATCACGACACGTTTCACCACGACTGAATATTCATCTTCATCACGGCACGTTTCACCACTACTGAATATTCATCTTTAACACGACACGTTTCACCACAACTGAATATTCATCTTTATCACGACACGTTTCACCACAACTGAATATTCATCTTTATCACGACACGTTTCACCACAACTGAATATTCATCTTTATCACGACACGTTTCACCACAACTGAATATTCATCTTTATCACGACACGTTTCACCACAACTGAATATTCATCTTTATCACGACACGTTTCACCACTACTGAATATTCATCTTTATCACGACACGTTTCACCACAACTGAATATTCATCTTTATCACGACACGTTTCACCACAACTGAATATTCATCTTTATCACGGCACGTTTCACCACAACTGAATATTCATCTTTATCACGACACGTTTCACCACAACTGAATATTCATCTTTATCACGACACGTTTCACCACTACTGAATATTCATCTTTATCACGGCACGTTTCACCACTACTGAATATTCATCTTTATCACGACACGTTTCACCACAACTGAATATTCATCTTTATCACGAAACGTTTCACCACAACTGAATATTCATCTTTATCACGGCACGTTTCACCACAACTGAATATTCATCTTTAACACGACACGTTTCACCACAACTGAATATTCATCTTTATCACGACACGTTTCACCACAACTGAATATTCATCTTTATCACGGCACGTTTCACCACTACTGAATATTCATCTTTATCACGACACGTTTCACCACAACTGAATATTCATCTTTATCACGAAACGTTTCACCACAACTGAATATTCATCTTTATCACGGCACGTTTCACCACAACTGAATATTCATCTTTATCACGACACGTTTCACCACAACTGAATATTCATCTTTATCACGACACGTTTCACCACAACTGAATATTCATCTTTATCACGGCACGTTTCACCACTACTGAATATTCATCTTTAACACGGCACGTTTCACCACAACTGAATATTCATCTTTATCACGACACGTTTCACCACAACTGAATATTCATCTTTAACACGACACGTTTCACCACTACTGAATATTCATCTTTATCACGACACGTTTCACCACAACTGAATATTCATCTTCATCACGACACGTTTCACCACAACTGAATATTCATCTTTATCACGGCACGTTTCACCACAACTGAATATTCATCTTTATCACGACACGTTTCACCACAACTGAATATTCATCTTTATCACGACACGTTTCACCACAACTGAATATTCATCTTTATCACGACACGTTTCACCACTACTGAATATTCATCTTTATCACGACACGTTTCACCACAACTGAATATTCATCTTTATCACGACACGTTTCACCACTACTGAATATTCATCTTTATCACGACACGTTTCACCACAACTGAATATTCATCTTTATCACGGCACGTTTCACCACTACTGAATATTCATCTTTATCACGACACGTTTCACCACTACTGAATATTCATCTTTATCACGACACGTTTCACCACAACTGAATATTCATCTTTATCACGACACGTTTCACCACAACTGAAGATTCATCTTTATCACGACACGTTTCACCACAACTGAATATTCATCTTTAACACGACACGTTTCACCACTACTGAATATTCATCTTTATCACGGCATGTTTCACCACTACTGAATATTCATCTTTATCACGACACGTTTCACCACTACTGAATATTCATCTTTAGCACGACACGTCTCACCACTACTGAATATTCATCTTTAACACGACACGTTTCACCACTAATGAATATTCATCTTTAACACGACACGTTTCACCACAACTGAATATTCATCTTTATCACGACACGTTTCACCACAACTGAATATTCATCTTTATCACGACACGTTTCACCACAACTGAATATTCATCTTTATCACGACACGTTTCACCACAACTGAATATTCATCTTTATCACGACACGTTTCACCACTAATGAATATTCATCTTTAACACGACACGTTTCACCACAACTGAATATTCATCTTTATCACGACACGTTTCACCACAACTGAATATTCATCTTTATCACGACACGTTTCACCACAACTGAATATTCATCTTTATCACGACACGTTTCACCACAACTGAATATTCATCTTTATCACGACACGTTTCACCACTACTGAATATTCATCTTTAACACGACACGTTTCACCACTACTGAATATTCATCTTTAACACGACACGTTTCACCACAACTGAATAATCATCTTTATCACGACACGTTTCACCACAACTGAATATTCATCTTTAACACGACACGTTTCACCACAACTGAATATTCATCTTTATCACGACATGTTTCACCACTACTGAATATTCATCTTTATCACGACACGTTTCACCACAACTGAATATTCATCTTTATCACGACATGTTTCACCACAACTGAATATTCATCTTTATCACGACACGTTTCACCACTACTGAATATTCATCTTTATCACGACACGTTTCACCACAACCGAATATTCATCTTTATCACTACTCGTTTCACCACAACTGAATATTCATCTTTATCACGACACGTTTCACCACTACTGAATATTCATCTTTATCATGGCACGTTTCACCACTACTGAATATTCATCTTTATCACGACATGTTTCACCACTACTGAATATTCATCTTTATCACGACACGTTTCACCACTACTGAATATTCATCTTTATCACGACACGTTTCACCACTACTGAATATTCATCTTTATCACGACACGTTTCACCACTACTGAATATTCATCTTTATCACGGCACGTTTCACCACGACTGAATATTCATCTTTATCACGGCACGTTTCACCACAACTGAATATTCATCTTTACCGCTACTCGTTTCACCACTACTGAATATTCATCTTTATCACGGCACGTTTCACCACGACTGAATATTCATCTTTACCGCTACTCGTTTCACCACTACTGAATATTCATCTTTATCACGGCACGTTTCACCACTACTGAATATTCATCTTTATCACGACACGTTTCACCACAACTGAATATTCATCTTTATCACGACACGTTTCACCACGACTGAATATTCATCTTTATCACGGCACGTTTCACCACTACTGAATATTCATCTTTACCGCTACTCGTTTCACCACTACTGAATATTCATCTTTATCACGGCACGTTTCACCACAACTGAATATTCATCTTTATCACGACACGTTTCACCACTACTGAATATTCATCTTTATCACGACACATTTCACCACAACTGAATATTCAGCTTTAACACGACACGTTTCACCACTACTGAATATTCATCTTTACCGCTACTCGTTTCACCACTACTGAATATTCATCTTTATCACGACACGTTTCACCACTACTGAATATTCATCTTTACCGCTACTCGTTTCACCACTACTGAATATTCATCTTTACCACGACACGTTTCACCACTACTGAATATTCATTTTTATCACGACACGTTTCACCACTACTGAATATTCAGCTTTAACACGACACGTTTCACCACTACTGAATATTCATCTTTATCACGACACGTTTCACCACTACTGAATATTCATCTTTATCACGACACGTTTCACCACTACTGAATATTCATCTTTATCACGACACGTTTCACCACTACTGAATATTCATCTTTATCACGACACGTTTCACCACCACTGAATATTCATCTTTACCACGACACGTTTCACCACAACTGAATATTCATCTTTATCACGACACGTTTCACCACGACTGAATATTCATCTTTATCACGACACGTTTCACCACAAATGAATATTCAGCTTTAACACGACACGTTTCACCACTACTGAATATTCATCTTTATCACGACACGTTTCACCACCACTGAATATTCATCTTTACCACGACACGTTTCACCACTACTGAATATTCATCTTTATCACGACACGTTTCACCACTACTGAATATTCATCTTTATCACGACATGTTTCACCACTACTGAATATTCATCTTTATCACGACACGTTTCACCACAACTGAATATTCATCTTTATCACGACACGTTTCACCACTACTGAATATTCATCTTTATCATGGCACGTTTCACCACTACTGAATATTCATCTTTATCACGACATGTTTCACCACTACTGAATATTCATCTTTATCACGACACGTTTCACCACTACTGAATATTCATCTTTATCACGACACGTTTCACCACTACTGAATATTCATCTTTATCACGGCACGTTTCACCACAACTGAATATTCATCTTTACCGCTACTCGTTTCACCACTACTGAATATTCATCTTTATCACGGCACGTTTCACCACGACTGAATATTCATCTTTACCGCTACTCGTTTCACCACTACTGAATATTCATCTTTATCACGGCACGTTTCACCACGACTGAATATTCATCTTTATCACGACACGTTTCACCACAACTGAATATTCATCTTTATCACGACACGTTTCACCACGACTGAATATTCATCTTTATCACGGCACGTTTCACCACTACTGAATATTCATCTTTACCGCTACTCGTTTCACCACTACTGAATATTCATCTTTATCACGGCACGTTTCACCACAACTGAATATTCATCTTTATCACGACACGTTTCACCACTACTGAATATTCATCTTTATCACGACACATTTCACCACAACTGAATATTCAGCTTTAACACGACACGTTTCACCACTACTGAATATTCATCTTTACCGCTACTCGTTTCACCACTACTGAATATTCATCTTTATCACGACACGTTTCACCACTGCTGAATATTCATCTTTACCGCTACTCGTTTCACCACTACTGAATATTCATCTTTACCACGACACGTTTCACCACTACTGAATATTCATTTTTATCACGACACGTTTCACCACTACTGAATATTCAGCTTTAACACGACACGTTTCACCACTACTGAATATTCATCTTTATCACGACACGTTTCACCACTACTGAATATTCATCTTTATCACGACACGTTTCACCACTACTGAATATTCATCTTTATCACGACACGTTTGACCACCACTGAATATTCATCTTTACCACGACACGTTTCACCACAACTGAATATTCATCTTTATCACGACACGTTTCACCACGACTGAATATTCATCTTTATCACGACACGTTTCACCACAACTGAATATTCAGCTTTAACACGACACGTTTCACCACTACTGAATATTCATCTTTATCACGACACGTTTCACCACCACTGAATATTCATCTTTACCACGACACGTTTCACCACTACTGAATATTCATCTTTATCACGACACGTTTCACCACTACTGAATATTCATCTTTATCACGACATGTTTCACCACTACTGAATATTCATCTTTATCACGACACGTTTCACCACTACTGAATATTCATCTTTATCACGACACGTTTCACCACTACTGAATATTCATCTTTACCGCTACTCGTTTCACCACTACTGAATATTCATGTTTACCACGACACGTTTCACCACTACTGAATATTCATCTTTATCACGACACGTTTCACCACAACTGAATATTCAGCTTTAACACGACACGTTTCACCACTACTGAATATTCATCTTTATCACGACACGTTTCACCACTACTGAATATTCATCTTTATCACGACACGTTTCACCACAACTGAATATTCAGCTTTAACACGACACGTTTCACCACCACTGAATATTCATCTTTACCGCTACTCGTTTCACCACTACTGAATATTCATCTTTACCGCTACTCGTTTCACCACTACTGAATATTCATCTTTATCACGACACGTTTCACCACTACTGAATATTCATCTTTACCGCTGCTCGTTTCACCACTACTGAATATTCATCTTTATCACGACACGTTTCACCACTACTGAATATTCAGCTTTAACACGACACGTTTCACCACTACTGAATATTCATCTTTATCACGACACGTTTCACCACTACTGAATATTCATCTTTATCACGACACGTTTCACCACTACTGAATATTCATCTTTATCACGACACGTTTCACCACCACTGAATATTCATCTTTACCACGACACGTTTCACCACAACTGAATATTCATCTTTATCACGACACGTTTCACCACAACTGAATATTCAGCTTTAACACGACACGTTTCACCACTACTGAATATTCATCTTTACCACGACACGTTTCACCACTACTGAATATTCATCTTTATCACGACACGTTTCACCACGACTGAATATTCATCTTTATCACGACATGTTTCACCACTACTGAATATTCATCTTTATCACGACACGTTTCACCACTACTGAATATTCATCTTTATCACGACATGTTTCACCACTACTGAATATTCATCTTTATCACGACACGTTTCACCACTACTGAATATTCATCTTTATCACGACACGTTTCAGCACAACTGAATATTCATCTTTATCACGGCACGTTTCACCACGACTGAATATTCAGCTTTAACACGACACGTTTCACCACTACTGAATATTCATCTTTATCACGACACGTTTCACCACTACTGAATATTCATCTTTATCACGACACGTTTCACCACTACTGAATATTCATCTTTATCACGGCACGTTTCACCACTACTGAATATTCATCCTTATCACGACACGTTTCACCACTACTGAATATTCATCTTTATCACGGCACGTTTCACCACTACTGAATATTCATCTTTAACACGACACGTTTCACCACAACTGAATATTCATCTTTATCACGACACGTTTCACCACTACTGAATATTCATCTTTATCACGGCACGTTTCACCACTACTGAATATTCATCTTTAACACGACACGTTTCACCACAACTGAATATTCATCTTTATCACGACACGTTTCACCACAACTGAATATTCATCTTTATCATGACACGTTTCACCACGACTGAATATTCATCTTTATCACGGCACGTTTCACCACTACTGAATATTCATCTTTACCGCTACTCGTTTCACCACTACTGAATATTCATCTTTATCACGGCACGTTTCACCACAACTGAATATTCATCTTTATCACGACACGTTTCACCACTACTGAATATTCATCTTTATCACGACACATTTCACCACAACTGAATATTCAGCTTTAACACGACACGTTTCACCACTACTGAATATTCATCTTTACCGCTACTCGTTTCACCACTACTGAATATTCATCTTTATCACGACACGTTTCACCACTACTGAATATTCATCTTTACCGCTACTCGTTTCACCACTACTGAATATTCATCTTTACCACGACACGTTTCACCACTACTGAATATTCATTTTTATCACGACACGTTTCACCACTACTGAATATTCAGCTTTAACACGACACGTTTCACCACTACTGAATATTCATCTTTATCACGACACGTTTCACCACTACTGAATATTCATCTTTATCACGACACGTTTCACCACTACTGAATATTCATCTTTATCACGACACGTTTCACCACTACTGAATATTCATCTTTATCACGACACGTTTCACCACCACTGAATATTCATCTTTACCACGACACGTTTCACCACAACTGAATATTCATCTTTATCACGACACGTTTCACCACGACTGAATATTCATCTTTATCACGACACGTTTCACCACAACTGAATATTCAGCTTTAACACGACACGTTTCACCACTACTGAATATTCATCTTTATCACGACACGTTTCACCACCACTGAATATTCATCTTTACCACGACACGTTTCACCACTACTGAATATTCATCTTTATCACGACACGTTTCACCACTACTGAATATTCATCTTTATCACGACATGTTTCACCACTACTGAATATTCATCTTTATCACGACACGTTTCACCACAACTGAATATTCATCTTTATCACGACACGTTTCACCACTACTGAATATTCATCTTTATCACGGCACGTTTCACCACTACTGAATATTCATCTTTATCACGACATGTTTCACCACTACTGAATATTCATCTTTATCATGACACGTTTCACCACTACTGAATATTCATCTTTATCACGACACGTTTCACCACTACTGAATATTCATCTTTATCACGGCACGTTTCACCACAACTGAATATTCATCTTTACCGCTACTCGTTTCACCACTACTGAATATTCATCTTTATCACGGCACGTTTCACCACGACTGAATATTCATCTTTACCGCTACTCGTTTCACCACTACTGAATATTCATCTTTATCACGGCACGTTTCACCACTACTGAATATTCATCTTTATCACGACACGTTTCACCACAACTGAATATTCATCTTTATCACGACACGTTTCACCACGACTGAATATTCATCTTTATCACGGCACGTTTCACCACTACTGAATATTCATCTTTACCGCTACTCGTTTCACCACTACTGAATATTCATCTTTATCACGGCACGTTTCACCACAACTGAATATTCATCTTTATCACGACACGTTTCACCACTACTGAATATTCATCTTTATCACGACACATTTCACCACAACTGAATATTCAGCTTTAACACGACACGTTTCACCACTACTGAATATTCATCTTTACCGCTACTCGTTTCACCACTACTGAATATTCATCTTTATCACGACACGTTTCACCACTGCTGAATATTCATCTTTACCGCTACTCGTTTCACCACTACTGAATATTCATCTTTACCACGACACGTTTCACCACTACTGAATATTCATTTTTATCACGACACGTTTCACCACTACTGAATATTCAGCTTTAACACGACACGTTTCACCACTACTGAATATTCATCTTTATCACGACACGTTTCACCACTACTGAATATTCATCTTTATCATGACACGTTTCACCACTACTGAATATTCATCTTTATCACGACACGTTTCACCACCACTGAATATTCATCTTTACCACGACACGTTTCACCACAACTGAATATTCATCTTTATCACGACACGTTTCACCACGACTGAATATTCATCTTTATCACGACACGTTTCACCACAACTGAATATTCAGCTTTAACACGACACGTTTCACCACTACTGAATATTCATCTTTATCACGACACGTTTCACCACCACTGAATATTCATCTTTACCACGACACGTTTCACCACTACTGAATATTCATCTTTATCACGACACGTTTCACCACTACTGAATATTCATCTTTATCACGACATGTTTCACCACTACTGAATATTCATCTTTATCACGACACGTTTCACCACTACTGAATATTCATCTTTATCACGACACGTTTCACCACTACTGAATATTCATCTTTACCGCTACTCGTTTCACCACTACTGAATATTCATGTTTACCACGACACGTTTCACCACTACTGAATATTCATCTTTATCACGACACGTTTCACCACAACTGAATATTCAGCTTTAACACGACACGTTTCACCACTACTGAATATTCATCTTTATCACGACACGTTTCACCACTACTGAATATTCATCTTTATCACGACACGTTTCACCACAACTGAATATTCAGCTTTAACACGACACGTTTCACCACCACTGAATATTCATCTTTACCGCTACTCGTTTCACCACTACTGAATATTCATCTTTACCGCTACTCGTTTCACCACTACTGAATATTCATCTTTATCACGACACGTTTCACCACTACTGAATATTCATCTTTACCGCTGCTCGTTTCACCACTACTGAATATTCATCTTTACCACGACACGTTTCACCACTACTGAATATTCATCTTTATCACGACACGTTTCACCACTACTGAATATTCAGCTTTAACACGACACGTTTCACCACTACTGAATATTCATCTTTATCACGACACGTTTCACCACTACTGAATATTCATCTTTATCACGACACGTTTCACCACTACTGAATATTCATCTTTATCACGACACGTTTCACCACCACTGAATATTCATCTTTACCACGACACGTTTCACCACAACTGAATATTCATCTATATCACGACACGTTTCACCACTACTGAATATTCATCTTTATCACGACACGTTTCACCACAACTGAATATTCAGCTTTAACACGACACGTTTCACCACTACTGAATATTCATCTTTACCACGACACGTTTCACCACTACTGAATATTCATCTTTATCACGACACGTTTCACCACGACTGAATATTCATCTTTATCACGACATGTTTCACCACTACTGAATATTCATCTTTATCACGACACGTTTCACCACTACTGAATATTCATCTTTATCACGACACGTTTCAGCACAACTGAATATTCATCTTTATCACGGCACGTTTCACCACGACTGAATATTCAGCTTTAACACGACACGTTTCACCACTACTGAATATTCATCTTTATCACGACACGTTTCACCACTACTGAATATTCATCTTTATCACGACACGTTTCACCACTACTGAATATTCATCTTTATCACGGCACGTTTCACCACTACTGAATATTCATCCTTATCACGACACGTTTCACCACTACTGAATATTCATCTTTATCACGGCACGTTTCACCACTACTGAATATTCATCTTTAACACGACACGTTTCACCACAACTGAATATTCATCTTTATCACGACACGTTTCACCACTACTGAATATTCATCTTTATCACGGCACGTTTCACCACTACTGAATATTCATCTTTAACACGACACGTTTCACCACAACTGAATATTCATCTTTATCACGACACGTTTCACCACTACTGAATATTCATCTTTATCACGGCACGTTTCACCACTACTGAATATTCATCTTTAACACGACACGTTTCACCACAACTGAATATTCATCTTTATCACGACACGTTTCACCACAACTGAATATTCATCTTTATCACGACACGTTTCACCACAACTGAATATTCATCTTTATCACGACACGTTTCACCACAACTGAATATTCATCTTTATCACGACACGTTTCACCACAACTGAATATTCATCTTTATCACGACACGTTTCACCACTACTGAATATTCATCTTTATCACGACACGTTTCACCACAACTGAATATTCATCTTTATCACGACACGTTTCACCACAACTGAATATTCATCTTTATCACGGCACGTTTCACCACAACTGAATATTCATCTTTATCACGACACGTTTCACCACAACTGAATATTCATCTTTATCACGACACGTTTCACCACTACTGAATATTCATCTTTAACACGACACGTTTCACCACAACTGAATATTCATCTTTATCACGACACGTTTCACCACAACTGAATATTCATCTTTATCACGGCACGTTTCACCACTACTGAATATTCATCTTTATCACGACACGTTTCACCACAACTGAATATTCATCTTTATCACGAAACGTTTCACCACAACTGAATATTCATCTTTATCACGGCACGTTTCACCACAACTGAATATTCATCTTTATCACGACACGTTTCACCACAACTGAATATTCATCTTTATCACGACACGTTTCACCACAACTGAATATTCATCTTTATCACGGCACGTTTCACCACTACTGAATATTCATCTTTAACACGGCACGTTTCACCACAACTGAATATTCATCTTTATCACGACACGTTTCACCACAACTGAATATTCATCTTTAACACGACACGTTTCACCACTACTGAATATTCATCTTTATCACGACACGTTTCACCACAACTGAATATTCATCTTCATCACGACACGTTTCACCACAACTGAATATTCATCTTTATCACGGCACGTTTCACCACAACTGAATATTCATCTTTATCACGACACGTTTCACCACAACTGAATATTCATCTTTATCACGACACGTTTCACCACAACTGAATATTCATCTTTATCACGACACGTTTCACCACTACTGAATATTCATCTTTATCACGACACGTTTCACCACAACTGAATATTCATCTTTATCACGACACGTTTCACCACTACTGAATATTCATCTTTATCACGACACGTTTCACCACAACTGAATATTCATCTTTATCACGGCACGTTTCACCACTACTGAATATTCATCTTTATCACGACACGTTTCACCACGACTGAATATTCATCTTTATCACGACACGTTTCACCACAACTGAATATTCATCTTTATCACGACACGTTTCACCACAACTGAAGATTCATCTTTATCACGACACGTTTCACCACAACTGAATATTCATCTTTAACACGACACGTTTCACCACTACTGAATATTCATCTTTATCACGGCATGTTTCACCACTACTGAATATTCATCTTTATCACGACACGTTTCACCACTACTGAATATTCATCTTTAGCACGACACGTTTCACCACTACTGAATATTCATCTTTAGCACGACACGTTTCACCACTACTGAATATTCATCTTTAACACGACACGTTTCACCACTAATGAATATTCATCTTTAACACGACACGTTTCACCACAACTGAATATTCATCTTTATCACGACACGTTTCACCACAACTGAATATTCATCTTTATCACGACACGTTTCACCACAACTGAATATTCATCTTTATCACGACACGTTTCACCACAACTGAATATTCATCTTTATCACGACACGTTTCACCACAACTGAATATTCATCTTTATCACGACACGTTTCACCACTACTGAATATTCATCTTTAACACGACACGTTTCACCACTACTGAATATTCATCTTTAACACGACACGTTTCACCACAACTGAATAATCATCTTTATCACGACACGTTTCACCACAACTGAATATTCATCTTTAACACGACACGTTTCACCACAACTGAATATTCATCTTTATCACGACATGTTTCACCACTACTGAATATTCATCTTTATCACGACACATTTCACCACAACTGAATATTCATCTTTATCACGACATGTTTCACCACAACTGAATATTCATCTTTATCACGACACGTTTCACCACTACTGAATATTCATCTTTATCACGACACGTTTCACCACAACTGAATATTCATCTTTATCACTACTCGTTTCACCACAACTGAATATTCATCTTTATCACGACACGTTTCACCACTACTGAATATTCATCTTTATCATGGCACGTTTCACCACTACTGAATATTCATCTTTATCACGACATGTTTCACCACTACTGAATATTCATCTTTATCACGACACGTTTCACCACTAATGAATATTCATCTTTATCACGACACGTTTCACCACTACTGAATATTCATCTTTATCACGACACGTTTCACCACTACTGAATATTCATCTTTATCACGGCACGTTTCACCACGACTGAATATTCATCTTTATCACGGCACGTTTCACCACAACTGAATATTCATCTTTACCGCTACTCGTTTCACCACTACTGAATATTCATCTTTATCACGGCACGTTTCACCACGACTGAATATTCATCTTTACCGCTACTCGTTTCACCACTACTGAATATTCATCTTTATCACGGCACGTTTCACCACTACTGAATATTCATCTTTATCACGACACGTTTCACCACAACTGAATATTCATCTTTATCACGACACGTTTCACCACGACTGAATATTCATCTTTATCACGGCACGTTTCACCACTACTGAATATTCATCTTTACCGCTACTCGTTTCACCACGACTGAATATTCATCTTTATCACGGCACGTTTCACCACAACTGAATATTCATCTTTATCACGACACGTTTCACCACGACTGAATATTCATCTTTATCACGACACATTTCACCACAACTGAATATTCAGCTTTAACACGACACGTTTCACCACTTCTGAATATTCATCTTTACCGCTACTCGTTTCACCACAACTGAATATTCATCTTTATCACGACACGTTTCACCACTACTGAATATTCATCTTTACCGCTACTCGTTTCACCACTACTGAATATTCATCTTTACCACGACACGTTTCACCACTACTGAATATTCATTTTTATCACGACACGTATCACCACGACTGAATATTCAGCTTTAACACGACACGTTTCACCACGACTGAATATTCATCTTTATCACGACACGTTTCACCACTACTGAATATTCATCTTTATCACGACACGTTTCACCACTACTGAATATTCATCTTTATCACGACACGTTTCACCACCACTGAATATTCATCTTTATCATGGCACGTTTCACCACTACTGAATATTCATCTTTATCACGACATGTTTCACGACTACTGAATATTCATCTTTATCACGACACGTTTCACCACTACTGAATATTCATCTTTATCACGACACGTTTCACCACTACTGATTATTCATCTTTATCACGACACGTTTCACCACTACTGAATATTCATCTTTATCACGGCACGTTTCACCACGACTGAATATTCATCTTTATCACGGCACGTTTCACCACAACTGAATATTCATCTTTACCGCTACTCGTTTCACCACTACTGAATATTCATCTTTATCACGGCACGTTTCACCACGACTGAATATTCATCTTTACCGCTACTCGTTTCACCACTACTGAATATTCATCTTTATCACGACACGTTTCACCACTACTGAATATTCATCTTTATCACGACACGTTTCACCACTACTGAATATTCATCTTTATCACGGCACGTTTCACCACTACTGAATATTCATCCTTATCACGACACGTTTCACCACTACTGAATATTCATCTTTATCACGGCACGTTTCACCACGACTGAATATTCATCTTTAACACGACACGTTTCACCACAACTGAATATTCATCTTTATCACGACACGTTTCACCACTACTGAATATTCATCTTTATCACGGCACGTTTCACCACTACTGAATATTCATCTTTAACACGACACGTTTCACCACAACTGAATATTCATCTTTATCACGACACGTTTCACCACTACTGAATATTCATCTTTATCACGGCACGTTTCACCACTACTGAATATTCATCTTTAACACGACACGTTTCACCACAACTGAATATTCATCTTTATCACGACACGTTTCACCACAACTGAATATTCATCTTTATCACGACACGTTTCACCACAACTGAATATTCATCTTTATCACGACACGTTTCACCACAACTGAAAATTCATCTTTATCACGACACGTTTCACCACAACTGAATATTCATCTTTATCACGACACGTTTCACCACAACTGAATATTCATCTTTATCACGACACGTTTCACCACAACTGAATATTCATCTTTATCACGGCACGTTTCACCACAACTGAATATTCATCTTTATCACGACACGTTTCACCACAACTGAATATTCATCTTTATCACGACACGTTTCACCACTACTGAATATTCATCTTTATCACGACACGTTTCACCACAACTGAATATTCATCTTTAACACGACACGTTTCACCACAACTGAATATTCATCTTTATCACGACATGTTTCACCACTACTGAATATTCATCTTTATCACGACACATTTCACCACAACTGAATATTCATCTTTATCACGACATGTTTCACCACAACTGAATATTCATCTTTATCACGACACGTTTCACCACTACTGAATATTCATCTTTATCACGACACGTTTCACCACAACTGAATATTCATCTTTATCACTACTCGTTTCACCACAACTGAATATTCATCTTTATCACGACACGTTTCACCACTACTGAATATTCATCTTTATCATGGCACGTTTCACCACTACTGAATATTCATCTTTATCACGACATGTTTCACCACTACTGAATATTCATCTTTATCACGACACGTTTCACCACTAATGAATATTCATCTTTATCACGACACGTTTCACCACTACTGAATATTCATCTTTATCACGACACGTTTCACCACTACTGAATATTCATCTTTATCACGGCACGTTTCACCACGACTGAATATTCATCTTTATCACGGCACGTTTCACCACAACTGAATATTCATCTTTACCGCTACTCGTTTCACCACTACTGAATATTCATCTTTATCACGGCACGTTTCACCACGACTGAATATTCATCTTTACCGCTACTCGTTTCACCACTACTGAATATTCATCTTTATCACGGCACGTTTCACCACTACTGAATATTCATCTTTATCACGACACGTTTCACCACAACTGAATATTCATCTTTATCACGACACGTTTCACCACGACTGAATATTCATCTTTATCACGGCACGTTTCACCACTACTGAATATTCATCTTTACCGCTACTCGTTTCACCACGACTGAATATTCATCTTTATCACGGCACGTTTCACCACAACTGAATAATCATCTTTATCACGACACGTTTCACCACGACTGAATATTCATCTTTATCACGACACATTTCACCACAACTGAATATTCAGCTTTAACACGACACGTTTCACCACTTCTGAATATTCATCTTTACCGCTACTCGTTTCACCACAACTGAATATTCATCTTTATCACGACACGTTTCACCACTACTGAATATTCATCTTTACCGCTACTCGTTTCACCACTACTGAATATTCATCTTTACCACGACACGTTTCACCACTACTGAATATTCATTTTTATCACGACACGTATCACCACGACTGAATATTCAGCTTTAACACGACACGTTTCACCACGACTGAATATTCATCTTTATCACGACACGTTTCACCACTACTGAATATTCATCTTTATCACGACACGTTTCACCACTACTGAATATTCATCTTTATCACGACACGTTTCACCACCACTGAATATTCATCTTTATCATGGCACGTTTCACCACTACTGAATATTCATCTTTATCACGACATGTTTCACGACTACTGAATATTCATCTTTATCACGACACGTTTCACCACTACTGAATATTCATCTTTATCACGACACGTTTCACCACTACTGATTATTCATCTTTATCACGACACGTTTCACCACTACTGAATATTCATCTTTATCACGGCACGTTTCACCACGACTGAATATTCATCTTTATCACGGCACGTTTCACCACAACTGAATATTCATCTTTACCGCTACTCGTTTCACCACTACTGAATATTCATCTTTATCACGGCACGTTTCACCACGACTGAATATTCATCTTTACCGCTACTCGTTTCACCACTACTGAATATTCATCTTTATCACGGCACGTTTCACCACTACTGAATATTCATCTTTATCACGACACGTTTCACCACAACTGAATATTCAGCTTTAACACGACACGTTTCACCACTACTGAATATTCATCTTTATCACGACACGTTTCACCACTACTGAATATTCATCTTTATCACGACACGTTTCACCACTACTGAATATTCATCTTTATCACGGCACGTTTCACCACTACTGAATATTCATCCTTATCACGACACGTTTCACCACTACTGAATATTCATCTTTATCACGGCACGTTTCACCACGACTGAATATTCATCTTTAACACGACACGTTTCACCACAACTGAATATTCATCTTTATCACGACACGTTTCACCACTACTGAATATTCATCTTTATCACGGCACGTTTCACCACTACTGAATATTCATCTTTAACACGACACGTTTCACCACAACTGAATATTCATCTTTATCACGACACGTTTCACCACTACTGAATATTCATCTTTATCACGGCACGTTTCACCACTACTGAATATTCATCTTTAACACGACACGTTTCACCACAACTGAATATTCATCTTTATCACGACACGTTTCACCACAACTGAATATTCATCTTTATCACGACACGTTTCACCACAACTGAATATTCATCTTTATCACGACACGTTTCACCACAACTGAAAATTCATCTTTATCACGACACGTTTCACCACAACTGAATATTCATCTTTATCACGACACGTTTCACCACAACTGAATATTCATCTTTATCACGACACGTTTCACCACAACTGAATATTCATCTTTATCACGGCACGTTTCACCACAACTGAATATTCATCTTTATCACGACACGTTTCACCACAACTGAATATTCATCTTTATCACGACACGTTTCACCACTACTGAATATTCATCTTTAACACGACACGTTTCACCACAACTGAATATTCATCTTTATCACGACACGTTTCACCACAACTGAATATTCATCTTTATCACGGCACGTTTCACCACTACTGAATATTCATCTTTATCACGACACGTTTCACCACAACTGAATATTCATCTTTATCACGAAACGTTTCACCACAACTGAATATTCATCTTTATCACGGCACGTTTCACCACAACTGAATATTCATCTTTATCACGACACGTTTCACCACAACTGAATATTCATCTTTATCACGACACGTTTCACCACAACTGAATATTCATCTTTATCACGGCACGTTTCACTACTACTGAATATTCATCTTTATCACGACACGTTTCACCACGACTGAATATTCATCTTTATCACGACACGTTTCACCACAACTGAATATTCATCTTTATCACGACACGTTTCACCACAACTGAAGATTCATCTTTATCACGACACGTTTCACCACAACTGAATATTCATCTTTAACACGACACGTTTCACCACTACTGAATATTCATCTTTATCACGGCATGTTTCACCACTACTGAATATTCATCTTTATCACGACACGTTTCACCACTACTGAATATTCATCTTTAGCACGACACGTTTCACCACTACTGAATATTCATCTTTAACACGACACGTTTCACCACTAATGAATATTCATCTTTAACACGACACGTTTCACCACAACTGAATATTCATCTTTATCACGACACGTTTCACCACAACTGAATATTCATCTTTATCACGACACGTTTCACCACAACTGAATATTCATCTTTATCACGACACGTTTCACCACAACTGAATATTCATCTTTATCACGACACGTTTCACCACAACTGAATATTCATCTTTATCACGACACGTTTCACCACTACTGAATATTCATCTTTAACACGACACGTTTCACCACTACTGAATATTCATCTTTAACACGACACGTTTCACCACAACTGAATAATCATCTTTATCACGACACGTTTCACCACAACTGAATATTCATCTTTAACACGACACGTTTCACCACAACTGAATATTCATCTTTATCACGACATGTTTCACCACTACTGAATATTCATCTTTATCACGACACGTTTCACCACAACTGAATATTCATCTTTATCACGACATGTTTCACCACAACTGAATATTCATCTTTATCACGACACGTTTCACCACTACTGAATATTCATCTTTATCACGACACGTTTCACCACAACTGAATATTCATCTTTATCACTACTCGTTTCACCACAACTGAATATTCATCTTTATCACGACACGTTTCACCACTACTGAATATTCATCTTTATCATGGCACGTTTCACCACTACTGAATATTCATCTTTATCACGACATGTTTCACCACTAATGAATATTCATCTTTATCACGACACGTTTCACCACTACTGAATATTCATCTTTATCACGACACGTTTCACCACTACTGAATATTCATCTTTATCACGACACGTTTCACCACGAATGAATATTCATCTTTATCACGACACGTTTCACCACTACTGAATATTCATCTTTATCACGACACGTTTCACCACTACTGAATATTCATCTTTATCACGGCACGTTTCACCACGACTGAATATTCATCTTTATCACGGCACGTTTCACCACAACTGAATATTCATCTTTACCGCTACTCGTTTCACCACTACTGAATATTCATCTTTATCACGGCACGTTTCACCACGACTGAATATTCATCTTTACCGCTACTCGTTTCACCACTACTGAATATTCATCTTTATCACGACACGTTTCACCACTACTGAATATTCATCTTTATCACGGCACGTTTCACCACTACTGAATATTCATCTTTATCACGACACGTTTCACCACAACTGAATATTCATCTTTATCACGACACGTTTCACCACGACTGAATATTCATCTTTATCACGGCACGTGTAGTGAAATCGTATCCGTACTGAACCCGGGTGGGGATGCTCGCTGCTCGCTGTCATTGTTGTCCCCACTAGGGGCGTGACTATAAGACCCGTTGCTGTGTCAGTGCTCCGAGACTTCTCCCTTGTGACATGTTACATCGGTAGCCTCGTTAATGGTACGCCTTTATAGAATATCTAGCTTGCTTGCATTGACTGATATGAATGGCTTTATGAGATGTTGCATCGTATGCTTATTGTGTATTTCTACTTACAGGAATGATCTGATGATCTAAATGCAATTAAACCAAACCGTTGGACTAAAAGTTGTGCGGACCTGAATGGTTTTCCACAACACTTAATTGCATTTAAGATCTGCTGACATGGCTGGCAACAAGACGTTGACGGTGTCCATTTTCAGCGCCGACCCACAAGCCACGGACGGAGGCTTGCAACTCAAGCACTGGCTCAAGCAACTGGAGCATCTCTTTAATGAGCCTGATACCGCTCCGACGCCTGCCGCGAAGCTGGCAATATTACACTCAAAAATCGACTACCGGGTCTACCACGCGGTCGCTCAATGCACGACGTATGATCTTACCGTCGCGGAGCTCAAGCGGCTTTATATAAAAGAAAAAAGCCCTGTGTATGCGCGTTATTTGCTGCAGACGCGACGGCAGCAACCCAACGAGCCTATGGATCATTACGCCCAGGAGCTCCGGCAGCTCATGCTGGACAGCGCCCAGCCACGGACTCCCGAGCAGGCTAAAGATGATCGACTTTTAGATGCCTTCATAGCAGGGGTCTCCTCTCAGGAACTACGTCTCAAACTCTTGGAGAAGACCGACCTGACCTTCGCTACGGCGGTTGAGCAAGCGACGGTGTATACCGAAGCGCGGATGCAATCGAACGCCTATGATCGCACGCGCCTTTTGGCGGGCACCTCACTACACGCCCGGCCGGAGAGGACCACTGACGAGGACGTGGATCCGCCTGCTGAACTCCGGGATGCTCCGGAGGATGACCCTACCCTGACAGCTGCCGTTACGACCAGCAGACCCAAGGCCTTGCGCGGGGCCGCATGTTTTTTTTGTGGAGGGCCTCGTCATGCCCGAGTCGTGTGTCCGGCACGTGACGCTATTTGCCATTTGTGCTCGCTAAAGGGACATTACGCGAAAGTGTGCAAGAAATCGGCACGCGGCTCGCGGCCCTTCGACTCGCGCAGCCGCGGTCGCGCAGGCGCGGCAACCTTGAACGGGCTTGTAGCAGAACCCACGAGCCCAGCGCCTTACCCGTCTTCGAAGGGGAGGGCCCCTCTCTGCGGCCCGCTGGGCGCTCAGACAACCTTGACTGGCGCCACCGGAAAGCCACCACCGTCTCATTCTCCATCGGGGACAAAGGCCGCGTCCTTGGCCAAACCTCGAGCCACGCAAGGGAAGAAACAGCTTTCGAATACTACGGAAGCCTTTTGTCAAAGCGACCAAACGAAAAAGGCGATTTCGAATACTACTACGGAAGCCTTTTGTCAAAGCGACCAAACGAAAAAGGCGATTTCGAATACTACGGAAGCCTTTTGTCAAAGCGACCAAACGAAAAAGGCGATTTCGGCTACAACGGAAGCCTTTATCTGCCAGGAGTGTCAAAAGGCGATGTCAAATACTACTGAGGCCTTTTCTCATCGGATTTTGAATCGCGAAACACCGGAATGCTGGGGAAAGCCCTCTGATGACGATAATGGATTCCCCATGGTCAACGCAGACTCCGGCCACGATCGCAAAACTGCTGCTGGTGTAGGATCCACCCGCGAGGCTGGTCCGACCCATTCGGGGGGCTCAGTCCCGCTCCCAGCTGCCTCGTCTGGCCTGGCTCAAGCCCTTATTCCCCTTATGGTTGAGGGCCATTGTGTTCAGGCCTTGGTGGACACCGGATCTACGGATAGTTTTATCGACCAGCGACTTGTGCTCAGGCATGGATGGCGGATCGGGCGGTCTACACGACGGATCTTCATGGCTTCCCAGGGACTCCGGCTTAGCACAAAAGGGGAATGCCGATTGAAACTAGTGCTAAAGGGACGGGTTTTCCCTGATGTACACCTTATGGTTTTACCCGCATTATGTGCTGATATTCTGCTAGGACACGATTTTCTTAAGCTGCATGGACGTCTGGTAATGGAGTTCGGTGGGCCTGACACTCTTGTTGTGGGGGCGGACGACGCGCTAACGGTGTGCGCCCTAGCGCAAATGGACGTCCGTCCGCTTTCGCTGTTCCCCAATCTAACCTCCGACTGTACCCCTGTCGCGGTAAAATCGAGACGCTACTCTCGCGCGGACATGCAATTCATTGCGGACGAAACGACTCAGCTCTTGAAAGACGGCATCATAGAACCTAGTAGGTCGCCGTGGCGTGCCCAGGTCTTAGTGGTGCGCAGTGAGGCCCATCGCAAACGCATGGTAATCGACTATTCCCAAACGATTAACCGCTTTACACAGCTGGATGCCTACCCCCTTCCGGGGATGGACGCGCTAGTGCAACAGGTGTCCCAGTATTCGGTCTATAGTACTCTCGATCTCCGTAGTGCGTACCACCAGATCCCTATCTCTAGGGCGGATCGTATCTATACCGCTTTCGAGTCGGGGCAGCGGTTGTACCAATTTACACGATTGCCCTTTGGGGTGACGAACGGGGTCGCTTGTTTCCAGAGGGCCATGGATGACCTCGTTGCGCGGGAGCACTTAACCGATGTTTTCGTCTACCTCGATAACCTTACGGTTTGTGGATATGACCAAGAGCACCATGACGCTAATCTGAAGCGCTTCCTTGAGGTCGCGCAACGGTATCACTTAACTATGAACGAGGATAAGTGCCGATACTCCCTACGCACCATAGATCTTCTGGGGTACACCGTGACCCATGGCTCTGTCTCTCCGGATAAGGAACGTCTGCGACCTTTGCTCGACATGGCCCCTCCCTGCGATCGGGCTTCCCTGAAACGCGTCCTTGGGCTGTTCGCCCATTACTCCAAATGGGTGCAAAATTTCTCCGCGAAACTTCGCCCCCTTGTGGCCTGCGACACCTTTCCCCTGAGTTCGGCCGCATTGACGGCCTTTGAAGGACTTAAGACCGACATCGCCCGAGCCGCCGTAGCAACCATTGACGAGAGCGGCTCGTTCGTCCTCGAAAGTGACGCCTCGGATCAGGCCATCGCGGCGACCCTCTCCCAAGGGGGACGTCCCGTGGCTTTCTTTTCACGGACTCTTACCTCCGCTGAGCGGCGGCACTCGTCCGTTGAAAAGGAAGCGTATGCGATCGTCGAGTCTATTCGGCGATGGCGCCCGTACCTACTCGGGCGGAGCTTCCAAATCATCACGGACCAGCAAAGCGTTGCGTTCATGTACGACACCTTACACGCCCAGCGCATTAAGAACGAGAAAATCACTCGCTGGCGTATCGAACTCGCCGACTTCTGTTACACCATCAAATATCGCCCAGGGAAGGATAACCAGGCCGCCGATGCCTTATCGCGCCCCACTACATGTGCTGGTATCACCTCGTTGGAGGGCCTACGGGTGCTGCATGCTACTGCGGGCCATCCCGGCGTAACGCGTTTCGCTCATTTCGTGCGGAGTGGGAATCTCCCTTACTCGATTGACGATATCCGCCGTATCTGTCGCGACTGCGCTATCTGCGCGGAAATCAAACCGCGTTTCTATAACCCCCCTATGGGGACTCTGGTGAAGGCTACACGCCCGTGGGAACGCTTGGCGATGGATTTCAAGGGCCCTTTGCCGGTGTCGAGCGGCTCTCGCTATCTGCTCACTATCGTTGATGAGTACTCACGATTCCCCTTTGCTTATATGTGCGCGGACATGACTGCTGCCACGGTGATGCGTTGCTTACAGAACTTGTTCTCAATGTTCGGTTACCCGGCCTATGTCCATACCGACCGGGGTGCAGTCTTCTTGTCTCAGGAGGTGCGCGGCTATCTGCTCCAAAACAACGTTGCGTCTAGTTACACCACGCCGTATAGACCCCAGGCTAATGGGCAGATCGAACGCTTCAACGGGATTATCTGGAGGGCCGTCATGCTCCATCTCCGGACCCACGGCCGGGGCCTCGATAAATGGGCTTGGTCGCTACCTGCGGCGTTGAACTCAATCCGGGCACTCCTGAGTACGGCAACTAACCAAACTCCCCACGAGCGTCTTTTCCACCACCCCAGGAGCTCGGCGTGTATACGGTCTTTGCCCAGTTGGCTCGCTGGGCCCGGGCCGGCCTACCTTAAACGGGCAGTTCGCGCGAGCAAGTACGACCCCCTTGTGGACAAAGTGCAGATTCTCCAGGCTAATCCTGAGCATGCTCGTGTGATGACGTCTGATGGTCGTGAGACTACTGTCTCCGTTCGTCATCTTGCCCCTTGCGGGGTCGACGACCTTAGTAGGGAATCGGACGAACCAGTCGAACCCGTCTATGAGACTATGACCTCTCCCGACGCTCCCATCGCCGACAGTCCACCGACCCTCCCCCCGTCGAGACTGCCCGGGTCCGACGACTTGGCGTTACCCCCTTCATCACCCGACCCTGTTGGCGCCTCTGACACCGGGGATACAGGGTTACGAGACGCCGTACCCGGGGAATTTCGAACGCGTGCTGGCAGAGAAATTCGCCGCCCGGCCCGCTACGGTTGGGCCGACTAATACTCCGCGCCCATGCTGACGCTCACTCGCTTTTAGCCACGCGGCCGTATAATTCTGACGGGGGGTGAATGTAGTGAAATCGTATCCGTACTGAACCCGGGTGGGGATGCTCGCTGCTCGCTGTCATTGTTGTCCCCACTAGGGGCGTGACTATAAGACCCGTTGCTGTGTCAGTGCTCCGAGACTTCTCCCTTGTGACATGTTACATCGGTAGCCTCGTTAATGGTACGCCTTTATAGAATATCTAGCTTGCTTGCATTGACTGATATGAATGGCTTTATGAGATGTCGCATCGTATGCTTATTGTGTATTTCTACTTACAGGAATGATCTGATGATCTAAATGCAATTAAACCAAACCGTTGGACTAAAAGTTGTGCGGACCTGAATGGTTTTCCACAACAGCACGTTTCACCACTACTGAATATTCATCTTTACCGCTACTCGTTTCACCACGACTGAATATTCATCTTTATCACGGCACGTTTCACCACAACTGAATATTCATCTTTATCACGACACGTTTCACCACTACTGAATATTCATCTTTATCACGACACATTTCACCACAACTGAATATTCAGCTTTAACACGACACGTTTCACCACTACTGAATATTCATCTTTACCGCTACTCGTTTCACCACAACTGAATATTCATCTTTATCACGACACGTTTCACCACTACTGAATATTCATCTTTACCGCTACTCGTTTCACCACTACTGAATATTCATCTTTACCACGACACGTTTCACCACTACTGAATATTCATTTTTATCACGACACGTTTCACCACGACTGAATATTCAGCTTTAACACGACACGTTTCACCACGACTGAATATTCATCTTTATCACGACACGTTTCACCACAACTGAATATTCATCTTTATCACGGCACGTTTCACCACTACTGAATATTCATCTTTAACACGGCACGTTTCACCACAACTGAATATTCATCTTTATCACGACACGTTTCACCACAACTGAATATTCATCTTTAACACGACACGTTTCACCACTACTGAATATTCATCTTTATCACGACACGTTTCACCACAACTGAATATTCATCTTCATCACGACACGTTTCACCACAACTGAATATTCATCTTTATCACGGCACGTTTCACCACAACTGAATATTCATCTTTATCACGACACGTTTCACCACAACTGAATATTCATCTTTATCACGACACGTTTCACCACAACTGAATATTCATCTTTATCACGACACGTTTCACCACTACTGAATATTCATCTTTATCACGACACGTTTCACCACAACTGAATATTCATCTTTATCACGACACGTTTCACCACTACTGAATATTCATCTTTATCACGACACGTTTCACCACAACTGAATATTCATCTTTATCACGGCACGTTTCACCACTACTGAATATTCATCTTTATCACGACACGTTTCACCACGACTGAATATTCATCTTTATCACGACACGTTTCACCACAACTGAATATTCATCTTTATCACGACACGTTTCACCACAACTGAAGATTCATCTTTATCACGACACGTTTCACCACAACTGAATATTCATCTTTAACACGACACGTTTCACCACTACTGAATATTCATCTTTATCACGGCATGTTTCACCACTACTGAATATTCATCTTTATCACGACACGTTTCACCACTACTGAATATTCATCTTTAGCACGACACGTTTCACCACTACTGAATATTCATCTTTAGCACGACACGTTTCACCACTACTGAATATTCATCTTTAACACGACACGTTTCACCACTAATGAATATTCATCTTTAACACGACACGTTTCACCACAACTGAATATTCATCTTTATCACGACACGTTTCACCACAACTGAATATTCATCTTTATCACGACACGTTTCACCACAACTGAATATTCATCTTTATCACGACACGTTTCACCACAACTGAATATTCATCTTTATCACGACACGTTTCACCACAACTGAATATTCATCTTTATCACGACACGTTTCACCACTACTGAATATTCATCTTTAACACGACACGTTTCACCACTACTGAATATTCATCTTTAACACGACACGTTTCACCACAACTGAATAATCATCTTTATCACGACACGTTTCACCACAACTGAATATTCATCTTTAACACGACACGTTTCACCACAACTGAATATTCATCTTTATCACGACATGTTTCACCACTACTGAATATTCATCTTTATCACGACACGTTTCACCACAACTGAATATTCATCTTTATCACGACATGTTTCACCACAACTGAATATTCATCTTTATCACGACACGTTTCACCACTACTGAATATTCATCTTTATCACGACACGTTTCACCACAACTGAATATTCATCTTTATCACTACTCATTTCACCACAACTGAATATTCATCTTTATCACGACACGTTTCACCACTACTGAATATTCATCTTTATCATGGCACGTTTCACCACTACTGAATATTCATCTTTATCACGACATGTTTCACCACTACTGAATATTCATCTTTATCACGACACGTTTCACCACTAATGAATATTCATCTTTATCACGACACGTTTCACCACTACTGAATATTCATCTTTATCACGACACGTTTCACCACTACTGAATATTCATCTTTATCACGGCACGTTTCACCACGACTGAATATTCATCTTTATCACGGCACGTTTCACCACAACTGAATATTCATCTTTACCGCTACTCGTTTCACCACTACTGAATATTCATCTTTATCACGGCACGTTTCACCACGACTGAATATTCATCTTTACCGCTACTCGTTTCACCACTACTGAATATTCATCTTTATCACGGCACGTTTCACCACTACTGAATATTCATCTTTATCACGACACGTTTCACCACAACTGAATATTCATCTTTATCACGACACGTTTCACCACGACTGAATATTCATCTTTATCACGGCACGTTTCACCACTACTGAATATTCATCTTTACCGCTACTCGTTTCACCACGACTGAATATTCATCTTTATCACGGCACGTTTCACCACAACTGAATATTCATCTTTATCACGACACGTTTCACCACGACTGAATATTCATCTTTATCACGACACATTTCACCACAACTGAATATTCAGCTTTAACACGACACGTTTCACCACTTCTGAATATTCATCTTTACCGCTACTCGTTTCACCACAACTGAATATTCATCTTTATCACGACACGTTTCACCACTACTGAATATTCATCTTTACCGCTACTCGTTTCACCACTACTGAATATTCATCTTTACCACGACACGTTTCACCACTACTGAATATTCATTTTTATCACGACACGTTTCACCACGACTGAATATTCAGCTTTAACACGACACGTTTCACCACGACTGAATATTCATCTTTATCACGACACGTTTCACCACTACTGAATATTCATCTTTATCACGACACGTTTCACCACTACTGAATATTCATCTTTATCACGACACGTTTCACCACCACTGAATATTCATCTTTACCACGACACGTTTCACCACAACTGAATATTCATCTTTATCACGACACGTTTCACCACGACTGAATATTCATCTTTATCACGACACGTTTCACCACAACTGAATATTCAGCTTTAACACGACACGTTTCACCACTACTGAATATTCATCTTTATCACGACACGTTTCACCACCACTGAATATTCATCTTTATCACGACACGTTTCACCACCACTGAATATTCATCTTTACCACGACACGTTTCACCACTACTGAATATTCATCTTTATCACGACACGTTTCACCACTACTGAATATTCATCTTTATCACGACACGTTTCACCACTACTGAATATTCATCTTTATCACGACACGTTTCACCACTACTGAATATTCATCTTTATCACGACACGTTTCACCACTACTGAATATTCATCTTTATCACGGCACGTTTCACCACGACTGAATATTCATCTTTATCACGGCACGTTTCACCACAACTGAATATTCATCTTTACCGCTACTCGTTTCACCACTACTGAATATTCATCTTTATCACGGCACGTTTCACCACGACTGAATATTCATCTTTACCGCTACTCGTTTCACCACTACTGAATATTCATCTTTATCACGGCACGTTTCACCACTACTGAATATTCATCTTTATCACGACACGTTTCACCACAACTGAATATTCAGCTTTAACACGACACGTTTCACCACTACTGAATATTCATCTTTATCACGACACGTTTCACCACTACTGAATATTCATCTTTATCACGGCACGTTTCACCACAACTGAATATTCATCTTTATCACGACACGTTTCACCACTACTGAATATTCATCTTTATCACGGCACGTTTCACCACAACTGAATATTCATCTTTATCACGACACGTTTCACCACAACTGAATATTCAGCTTTAACACGACACGTTTCACCACTACTGAATATTCATCTTTATCACGACACGTTTCACCACTACTGAATATTCATCTTTATCACGACACGTTTCACCACAACTGAATATTCATCTTTATCACGACACGTTTCACCACTACTGAATATTCATCTTTATCACGACACGTTTCACCACTACTGAATATTCATCTTTATCACGGCACGTTTCACCACTACTGAATATTCATCCTTATCACGACACGTTTCACCACTACTGAATATTCATCTTTATCACGGCACGTTTCACCACGACTGAATATTCATCTTTAACACGACACGTTTCACCACGACTGAATATTCATCTTTATCACGACACGTTTCACCACTACTGAATATTCATCTTTATCACGGCACGTTTCACCACTACTGAATATTCATCTTTATCACGGCACGTTTCACCACTACTGAATATTCATCTTTAACACGACACGTTTCACCACAACTGAATATTCATCTTTATCACGACACGTTTCACCACTACTGAATATTCATCTTTATCACGGCACGTTTCACCACTACTGAATATTCATCTTTAACACGACACGTTTCACCACAACTGAATATTCATCTTTATCACGACACGTTTCACCACAACTGAATATTCATCTTTATCACGACACGTTTCACCACAACTGAATATTCATCTTTATCACGACACGTTTCACCACAACTGAAAATTCATCTTTATCACGACACGTTTCACCACAACTGAATATTCATCTTTATCACGACACGTTTCACCACAACTGAATATTCATCTTTATCACGACACGTTTCACCACAACTGAATATTCATCTTTATCACGGCACGTTTCACCACAACTGAATATTCATCTTTATCACGACACGTTTCACCACAACTGAATATTCATCTTTATCACGACACGTTTCACCACTACTGAATATTCATCTTTAACACGACACGTTTCACCACAACTGAATATTCATCTTTATCACGACACGTTTCACCACAACTGAATATTCATCTTTATCACGGCACGTTTCACCACTACTGAATATTCATCTTTATCACGACACGTTTCACCACAACTGAATATTCATCTTTATCACGAAACGTTTCACCACAACTGAATATTCTTCTTTATCACGGCACGTTTCACCACAACTGAATATTCATCTTTATCACGACACGTTTCACCACAACTGAATATTCATCTTTATCACGACACGTTTCACCACAACTGAATATTCATCTTTATCACGGCACGTTTCACCACTACTGAATATTCATCTTTAACACGGCACGTTTCACCACAACTGAATATTCATCTTTATCACGACACGTTTCACCACAACTGAATATTCATCTTTAACACGACACGTTTCACCACTACTGAATATTCATCTTTATCACGACACGTTTCACCACAACTGAATATTCATCTTCATCACGACACGTTTCACCACAACTGAATATTCATCTTTATCACGGCACGTTTCACCACAACTGAATATTCATCTTTATCACGACACGTTTCACCACAACTGAATATTCATCTTTATCACGACACGTTTCACCACAACTGAATATTCATCTTTATCACGACACGTTTCACCACTACTGAATATTCATCTTTATCACGACACGTTTCACCACAACTGAATATTCATCTTTATCACGACACGTTTCACCACTACTGAATATTCATCTTTATCACGACACGTTTCACCACAACTGAATATTCATCTTTATCACGGCACGTTTCACCACTACTGAATATTCATCTTTATCACGACACGTTTCACCACGACTGAATATTCATCTTTATCACGACACGTTTCACCACAACTGAATATTCATCTTTATCACGACACGTTTCACCACAACTGAAGATTCATCTTTATCACGACACGTTTCACCACAACTGAATATTCATCTTTAACACGACACGTTTCACCACTACTGAATATTCATCTTTATCACGGCATGTTTCACCACTACTGAATATTCATCTTTATCACGACACGTTTCACCACTACTGAATATTCATCTTTAGCACGACACGTTTCACCACTACTGAATATTCATCTTTAACACGACACGTTTCACCACTAATGAATATTCATCTTTAACACGACACGTTTCACCACAACTGAATATTCATCTTTATCACGACACGTTTCACCACAACTGAATATTCATCTTTATCACGACACGTTTCACCACAACTGAATATTCATCTTTATCACGACACGTTTCACCACAACTGAATATTCATCTTTATCACGACACGTTTCACCACAACTGAATATTCATCTTTATCACGACACGTTTCACCACTACTGAATATTCATCTTTAACACGACACGTTTCACCACTACTGAATATTCATCTTTAACACGACACGTTTCACCACAACTGAATAATCATCTTTATCACGACACGTTTCACCACAACTGAATATTCATCTTTAACACGACACGTTTCACCACAACTGAATATTCATCTTTATCACGACATGTTTCACCACTACTGAATATTCATCTTTATCACGACACGTTTCACCACAACTGAATATTCATCTTTATCACGACATGTTTCACCACAACTGAATATTCATCTTTATCACGACACGTTTCACCACTACTGAATATTCATCTTTATCACGACACGTTTCACCACAACTGAATATTCATCTTTATCACTACTCGTTTCACCACAACTGAATATTCATCTTTATCACGACACGTTTCACCACTACTGAATATTCATCTTTATCATGGCACGTTTCACCACTACTGAATATTCATCTTTATCACGACATGTTTCACCACTAATGAATATTCATCTTTATCACGACACGTTTCACCACTACTGAATATTCATCTTTATCACGACACGTTTCACCACTACTGAATATTCATCTTTATCACGACACGTTTCACCACTAATGAATATTCATCTTTATCACGACACGTTTCACCACTACTGAATATTCATCTTTATCACGACACGTTTCACCACTACTGAATATTCATCTTTATCACGGCACGTTTCACCACGACTGAATATTCATCTTTATCATGGCACGTTTCACCACAACTGAATATTCATCTTTACCGCTACTCGTTTCACCACTACTGAATATTCATCTTTATCACGGCACGTTTCACCACGACTGAATATTCATCTTTACCGCTACTCGTTTCACCACTACTGAATATTCATCTTTATCACGGCACGTTTCACCACTACTGAATATTCATCTTTATCATGACACGTTTCACCACAACTGAATATTCATCTTTATCACGACACGTTTCACCACGACTGAATATTCATCTTTATCACGGCACGTTTCACCACTACTGAATATTCATCTTTACCGCTACTCGTTTCACCACGACTGAATATTCATCTTTATCACGGCACGTTTCACCACAACTGAATATTCATCTTTATCACGACACGTTTCACCACTACTGAATATTCATCTTTATCACGACACATTTCACCACAACTGAATATTCAGCTTTAACACGACACGTTTCACCACTACTGAATATTCATCTTTACCGCTACTCGTTTCACCACAACTGAATATTCATCTTTATCACGACACGTTTCACCACTACTGAATATTCATCTTTACCGCTACTCGTTTAACCACTACTGAATATTCATCTTTACCACGACACGTTTCACCACTACTGAATATTCATTTTTATCACGACACGTTTCACCACGACTGAATATTCAGCTATAACACGACACGTTTCACCACGACTGAATATTCATCTTTATCACGACACGTTTCACCACTACTGAATATTCATCTTTATCACGACACGTTTCACCACTACTGAATATTCATCTTTATCACGACACGTTTCACCACCACTGAATATTCATCTTTACCACGACATGTTTCACCACAACTGAATATTCATCTTTATCACGACACGTTTCACCACGACTGAATATTCATCTTTATCACGACACGTTTCACCACAACTGAATATTCAGCTTTAACACGACACGTTTCACCACTACTGAATATTCATCTTTATCACGACACGTTTCACCACCACTGAATATTCATCTTTACCACGACACGTTTCACCACTACTGAATATTCATCTTTATCACGACACGTTTCACCACTACTGAATATTCATCTTTATCACGACATGTTTCACCACTACTGAATATTCATCTTTATCACGACACGTTTCACCACAACTGAATATTCATCTTTATCACGACACGTTTCACCACTACTGAATATTCATCTTTATCATGGCACGTTTCACCACTACTGAATATTCATCTTTATCACGACATGTTTCACCACTACTGAATATTCATCTTTATCACGACACGTTTCACCACTACTGAATATTCATCTTTATCACGACACGTTTCACCACTACTGAATATTCATCTTTATCACGACACGTTTCACCACTACTGAATATTCATCTTTATCACGGCACGTTTCACCACGACTGAATATTCATCTTTATCACGGCACGTTTCACCACAACTGAATATTCATCTTTACCGCTACTCGTTTCACCACTACTGAATATTCATCTTTATCACGGCACGTTTCACCACGACTGAATATTCATCTTTACCGCTACTCGTTTCACCACTACTGAATATTCATCTTTATCACGGCACGTTTCACCACTACTGAATATTCATCTTTATCACGACACGTTTCACCACAACTGAATATTCATCTTTATCACGACACGTTTCACCACGACTGAATATTCATCTTTATCACGGCACGTTTCACCACTACTGAATATTCATCTTTACCGCTACTCGTTTCACCACTACTGAATATTCATCTTTATCACGGCACGTTTCACCACAACTGAATATTCATCTTTATCACGACACGTTTCACCACGACTGAATATTCATCTTTATCACGACACATTTCACCACAACTGAATATTCAGCTTTAACACGACACGTTTCACCACTACTGAATATTCATCTTTACCGCTACTCGTTTCACCACTACTGAATATTCATCTTTATCACGACACGTTTCACCACTACTGAATATTCATCTTTACCGCTACTCGTTTCACCACTACTGAATATTCATCTTTACCACGACACGTTTCACCACTACTGAATATTCATTTTTATCACGACACGTTTCACCACTACTGAATATTCAGCTTTAACACGACACGTTTCACCACTACTGAATATTCATCTTTATCATGACACGTTTCACCACTACTGAATATTCATCTTTATAACGACACGTTTCACCACTACTGAATATTCATCTTTATCACGACACGTTTCACCACCACTGAATATTCATCTTTACCACGACACGTTTCACCACAACTGAATATTCATCTTTATCACGACACGTTTCACCACGACTGAATATTCATCTTTATCACGACACGTTTCACCACAACTGAATATTCAGCTTTAACACGACACGTTTCACCACTACTGAATATTCATCTTTATCACGACACGTTTCACCACCACTGAATATTCATCTTTACCACGACACGTTTCACCACTACTGAATATTCATCTTTATCACGACACGTTTCACCACTACTGAATATTCACCTTTATCACGACATGTTTCACCACTACTGAATATTCATCTTTATCACGATACGTTTCACCACTACTGAATATTCATCTTTATCACGACACGTTTCACCACTACTGAATATTCATCTTTACCGCTACTCGTTTCACCACTACTGAATATTCATGTTTACCACGACACGTTTCACCACTACTGAATATTCATCTTTATCACGACACGTTTCACCACAACTGAATATTCAGCTTTAACACGACACGTTTCACCACTACTGAATATTCATCTTTATCACGACACGTTTCACCACTACTGAATATTCATCTTTATCACGACACGTTTCACCACAACTGAATATTCAGCTTTAACACGACACGTTTCACCACCACTGAATATTCATCTTTACCGCTACTCGTTTCACCACTACTGAATATTCATCTTTATCACGGCACGTTTCACCACAACTGAATATTCATCTTTACCGCTACTCGTTTCACCACTACTGAATATTCATCTTTATCACGACACGTTTCACCACTACTGAATATTCATCTTTACCGCTACTCGTTTCACCACTACTGAATATTCATCTTTACCACGACACGTTTCACCACTACTGAATATTCATCTTTATCACGACACGTTTCACCACTACTGAATATTCAGCTTTAACACGACACGTTTCACCACTACTGAATATTCATCTTTATCACGACACGTTTCGCCACTACTGAATATTCATCTTTATCACGACACGTTTCACCACTACTGAATATTCATCTTTATCACGACACGTTTCACCACCACTGAATATTCATCTTTACCACGACACGTTTCACCACAACTGAATATTCATCTTTATCACGACACGTTTCACCACTACTGAATATTCATCTTTATCACGACACGTTTCACCACAACTGAATATTCAGCTTTAACACGACACGTTTCACCACTACTGAATATTCATCTTTACCACGACACGTTTCACCACTACTGAATATTCATCTTTATCACGACACGTTTCACCACTACTGAATATTCATCTTTATCACGACATGTTTCACCACTACTGAATATTCATCTTTATCACGACACGTTTCACCACTACTGAATATTCATCTTTATCACGACATGTTTCACCACTACTGAATATTCATCTTTATCACGACACGTTTCACCACTACTGAATATTCATCTTTATCACGACACGTTTCACCACTACTGAATATTCATCTTTATCACGACACGTTTCACCACTACTGAATATTCATCTTTATCACGACATGTTTCACCACTACTGAATATTCATCTTTATCACGACACTTTTCACCACTACTGAATATTCATCTTTATCACGACACGTTTCACCACAACTGAATATTCATCTTTATCACGACACGTTTCACCACAACTGAATATTCAGCTTTAACACGACACGTTTCACCACTACTGAATATTCATCTTTATCACGACACGTTTCACCACTACTGAATATTCATCTTTATCACGACACGTTTCACCACTACTGAATATTCATCTTTATCACGACATGTTTCACCACTACTGAATATTCATCTTTATCACGACACGTTTCACCACTACTGAATATTCATCTTTATCACGACACGTTTCACCACAACTGAATATTCATCTTTATCACGACACGTTTCACCACAACTGAATATTCAGCTTTAACACGACACGTTTCACCACTACTGAATATTCATCTTTATCACGACACGTTTCTCCACAACTGAATATTCAGCTTTAACACGACACGTTTCACCAAAACTGAATATTCATCTTTATCACGACACGTTTCACCACTACTGAATATTCATCTTTATCACGACACGTTTCACCACAACTGAATATTCAACTTTAACACGACACGTTTCACCACTACTGAATATTCATCTTTACCGCTACTCGTTTCACCACTACTGAATATTCATCTTTATCACTGCTCGTTTCACCACTACTGAATATTCATCTTTATCACTGCTTGTTTCACCACTACTGAATATTCATCTTTATCACGACATGTTTCACCACAACTGAATATTCAGCTTTAACACGACACGTTTCACCACTACTGAATATTCATCTTTACCGCTACTCGTTTCACCACTACTGAATATTCATCTTTATCACGACATGTTTCACCACTACTGAATATTCATCTTTATCACGACACGTTTCACCACTACTGAATATTCATCTTTATCACGGCACGTTTCACCACTACTGAATATTCATCTTTAACACGGCACGTTTCACCACAACTGAATATTCATCTTTATCACGACACGTTTCACCACAACTGAATATTCATCTTTAACACGACACGTTTCACCACTACTGAATATTCATCTTTATCACGACACGTTTCACCACAACTGAATATTCATCTTTATCACGACACGTTTCACCACTACTGAATATTCATCTTTATCACGACACGTTTCACCACCACTGAATATTCATCTTTACCACGACACGTTTCACCACAACTGAATATTCATCTTTATCACGACACGTTTCACCACGACTGAATATTCATCTTTATCACGACACGTTTCACCACTACTGAATATTCATCTTTATCACGACACGTTTCACCACCACTGAATATTCATCTTTACCACGACACGTTTCACCACAACTGAATATTCATCTTTATCACGACACGTTTCACCACGACTGAATATTCATCTTTATCACGACACGTTTCACCACAACTGAATATTCAGCTTTAACACGACACGTTTCACCACTACTGAATATTCATCTTTATCACGACACGTTTCACCACCACTGAATATTCATCTTTACCACGACACGTTTCACCACTACTGAATATTCATCTTTATCACGACACGTTTCACCACTACTGAATATTCATCTTTATCACGACATGTTTCACCACTACTGAATATTCATCTTTATCACGACACGTTTCACCACAACTGAATATTCATCTTTATCACGACACGTTTCACCACTACTGAATATTCATCTTTATCATGGCACGTTTCACCACTACTGAATATTCATCTTTATCACGACATGTTTCACCACTACTGAATATTCATCTTTATCACGACACGTTTCACCACTACTGAATATTCATCTTTATCACGACACGTTTCACCACTACTGAATATTCATCTTTATCACGACACGTTTCACCACTACTGAATATTCATCTTTATCACGGCACGTTTCACCACAACTGAATATTCATCTTTACCGCTACTCGTTTCACCACTACTGAATATTCATCTTTATCACGGCACGTTTCACCACGACTGAATATTCATCTTTACCGCTCCTCGTTTCACCACTACTGAATATTCATCTTTATCACGGCACGTTTCACCACTACTGAATATTCATCTTTATCACGACACGTTTCACCACAACTGAATATTCATCTTTATCACGACACGTTTCACCACGACTGAATATTCATCTTTATCACGGCACGTTTCACCACTACTGAATATTCATCTTTACCGCTACTCGTTTCACCACAACTGAATATTCATCTTTATCACGGCACGTTTCACCACAACTGAATATTCATCTTTATCACGACACGTTTCACCACTACTGAATATTCATCTTTATCACGACACATTTCACCACAACTGAATATTCAGCTTTAACACGACACGTTTCACCACTACTGAATATTCATCTTTACCGCTACTCGTTTCACCACTACTGAATATTCATCTTTATCACGACACGTTTCACCACTACTGAATATTCATCTTTACCGCTACTCGTTTCACCACTACTGAATATTCATCTTTACCACGACACGTTTCACCACTACTGAATATTCATTTTTATCACGACACGTTTCACCACTACTGAATATTCAGCTTTAACACGACACGTTTCACCACTACTGAATATTCATCTTTATCACGACACGTTTCACCACTACTGAATATTCATCTTTATCACGACACGTTTCACCACTACTGAATATTCATCTTTATCACGACACGTTTCACCACCACTGAATATTCATCTTTACCACGACACGTTTCACCACAACTGAATATTCATCTTTATCACGACACGTTTCACCACGACTGAATATTCATCTTTATCACGACACGTTTCACCACAACTGAATATTCAGCTTTAACACGACACGTTTCACCACGACTGAATATTCATCTTTATCACGACACGTTTCACCACCACTGAATATTCATCTTTACCACGACACGTTTCACCACTACTGAATATTCATCTTTATCACGACACGTTTCACCACTACTGAATATTCATCTTTATCACGACATGTTTCACCACTACTGAATATTCATCTTTATCACGACACGTTTCACCACTACTGAATATTCATCTTTATCACGACACGTTTCACCACTACTGAATATTCATCTTTACCGCTACTCGTTTCACCACTACTGAATATTCATGTTTACCACGACACGTTTCACCACTACTGAATATTCATCTTTATCACGACACGTTTCACCACAACTGAATATTCAGCTTTAACACGACACGTTTCACCACTACTGAATATTCATCTTTATCACGACACGTTTCACCACAACTGAATATTCAGCTTTAACACGACACGTTTCACCACCACTGAATATTCATCTTTACCGCTACTCGTTTCACCACCACTGAATATTCATCTTTACCGCTACTCGTTTCACCACTACTGAATATTCATCTTTATCACGACACGTTTCACCACTACTGAATATTCATCTTTACCGCTACTCGTTTCACCACTACTGAATATTCATCTTTACCACGACACGTTTCACCACTACTGAATATTCATCTTTATCACGACACGTTTCACCACTACTGAATATTCAGCTTTAACACGACACGTTTCACCACTACTGAATATTCATCTTTATCACGACACGTTTCACCACTACTGAATATTCATCTTTATCACGACACGTTTCACCACTACTGAATATTCATCTTTATCACGACACGTTTCACCACCACTGAATATTCATCTTTACCACGACACGTTTCACCACAACTGAATATTCATCTTTATCACGACACGTTTCACCACTACTGAATATTCATCTTTATCACGACACGTTTCACCACAACTGAATATTCAGCTTTAACACGACACGTTTCACCACTACTGAATATTCATCTTTACCACGACACGTTTCACCACTACTGAATATTCATCTTTATCACGACACGTTTCACCACTACTGAATATTCATCTTTATCACGACATGTTTCACCACTACTGAATATTCATCTTTATCACGACACGTTTCACCACTACTGAATATTCATCTTTATCACGACATGTTTCACCACTACTGAATATTCATCTTTATCACGACATGTTTCACCACTACTGAATATTCATCTTTATCACGACACGTTTCACCACTACTGAATATTCATCTTTATCACGACACGTTTCAGCACAACTGAATATTCATCTTTATCACGGCACGTTTCACCACGACTGAATATTCAGCTTTAACACGACACGTTTCACCACTACTGAATATTCATCTTTATCACGACACGTTTCACCACTACTGAATATTCATCTTTATCACGACACGTTTCACCACTACTGAATATTCATCTTTATCACGGCACGTTTCACCACTACTGAATATTCATCTTTATCACGACACGTTTCACCACTACTGAATATTCATCTTTATCACGGCACGTTTCACCACTACTGAATATTCATCTTTATCACGACACGTTTCACCACTACTGAATATTCATCTTTATCACGGCACGTTTCACCACTACTGAATATTCATCTTTAACACGACACGTTTCACCACAACTGAATATTCATCTTTATCACGACACGTTTCACCACAACTGAATATTCATCTTTATCACGACACGTTTCACCACAACTGAATATTCATCTTTATCATGACACGTTTCACCACAACTGAATATTCATCTTTATCACGACACGTTTCACCATAACTGAATATTCATCTTTATCACGACACGTTTCACCACAACTGAATATTCATCTTTATCACGACACGTTTCACCACTACTGAATATTCATCTTTATCACGACACGTTTCACCACAACTGAATATTCATCTTTATCACGACACGTTTCACCACAACTGAATATTCATCTTTATCACGGCACGTTTCACCACAACTGAATATTCATCTTTATCACGACACGTTTCACCACAACTGAATATTCATCTTTATCACGACACGTTTCACCACTACTGAATATTCATCTTTAACACGACACGTTTCACCACAACTGAATATTCATCTTTATCACGACACGTTTCACCACAACTGAATATTCATCTTTATCACGGCACGTTTCACCACTACTGAATATTCATCTTTATCACGACACGTTTCACCACAACTGAATATTCATCTTTATCACGAAACGTTTCACCACAACTGAATATTCATCTTTATCACGGCACGTTTCACCACAACTGAATATTCATCTTTATCACGACACGTTTCACCACAACTGAATATTCATCTTTATCACGACACGTTTCACCACAACTGAATATTCATCTTTATCACGGCACGTTTCACCACTACTGAATATTCATCTTTAACACGGCACGTTTCACCACAACTGAATATTCATCTTTATCACGACACGTTTCACCACAACTGAATATTCATCTTTAACACGACACGTTTCACCACTACTGAATATTCATCTTTATCACGACACGTTTCACCACAACTGAATATTCATCTGCATCACGACACGTTTCACCACAACTGAATATTCATCTTTATCACGGCACGTTTCACCACAACTGAATATTCATCTTTATCACGACACGTTTCACCACAACTGAATATTCATCTTTATCACGACACGTTTCACCACAACTGAATATTCATCTTTATCACGACACGTTTCACCACTACTGAATATTCATCTTTATCACGACACGTTTCACCACAACTGAATATTCATCTTTATCACGACACGTTTCACCACTACTGAATATTCATCTTTATCACGACACGTTTCACCACAACTGAATATTCATCTTTATCACGGCACGTTTCACCACTACTGAATATTCATCTTTATCACGACACGTTTCACCACTACTGAATATTCATCTTTATCACGACACGTTTCACCACAACTGAATATTCATCTTTATCACGACACGTTTCACCACAACTGAAGATTCATCTTTATCACGACACGTTTCACCACAACTGAATATTCATCTTTAACACGACACGTTTCACCACTACTGAATATTCATCTTTATCACGGCATGTTTCACCACTACTGAATATTCATCTTTATCACGACACGTTTCACCACTACTGAATATTCATCTTTAGCACGACACGTTTCACCACTCCTGAATATTCATCTTTAACACGACACGTTTCACCACTAATGAATATTCATCTTTAACACGACACGTTTCACCACAACTGAATATTCATCTTTATCACGACACGTTTCACCACAACTGAATATTCATCTTTATCACGACACGTTTCACCACAACTGAATATTCATCTTTATCACGACACGTTTCACCACAACTGAATATTCATCTTTATCACGACACGTTTCACCACAACTGAATATTCATCTTTATCACGACACGTTTCACCACTACTGAATATTCATCTTTAACACGACACGTTTCACCACTACTGAATATTCATCTTTAACACGACACGTTTCACCGCAACTGAATAATCATCTTTATCACGACACGTTTCACCACAACTGAATATTCATCTTTAACACGACACGTTTCACCACAACTGAATATTCATCTTTATCACGACATGTTTCACCACTACTGAATATTCATCTTTATCACGACACGTTTCACCACAACTGAATATTCATCTTTATCACGACATGTTTCACCACAACTGAATATTCATCTTTATCACGACACGTTTCACCACTACTGAATATTCATCTTTATCACGACACGTTTCACCACAACTGAATATTCATCTTTATCACTACTCGTTTCACCACAACTGAATATTCATCTTTATCACGACACGTTTCACCACTACTGAATATTCATCTTTATCATGGCACGTTTCACCACTACTGAATATTCATCTTTATCACGACATGTTTCACCACTACTGAATATTCATCTTTATCACGACACGTTTCACCACTAATGAATATTCATCTTTATCACGACACGTTTCACCACTACTGAATATTCATCTTTATCACGACACGTTTCACCACTACTGAATATTCATCTTTATCACGGCACGTTTCACCACGACTGAATATTCATCTTTATCACGGCACGTTTCACCACAACTGAATATTCATCTTTACCGCTACTCGTTTCACCACTACTGAATATTCATCTTTATCACGGCACGTTTCACCACGACTGAATATTCATCTTTACCGCTACTCGTTTCACCACTACTGAATATTCATCTTTATCACGGCACGTTTCACCACTACTGAATATTCATCTTTATCACGACACGTTTCACCACAACTGAATATTCATCTTTATCACGACACGTTTCACCACGACTGAATATTCATCTTTATCACGGCACGTTTCACCACTACTGAATATTCATCTTTACCGCTACTCGTTTCACCACTACTGAATATTCATCTTTATCACGGCACGTTTCACCACAACTGAATATTCATCTTTATCACGACACGTTTCACCACTACTGAATATTCATCTTTACCGCTACTCGTTTCACCGCTACTGAATATTCATCTTTATCACGGCACGTTTCACCACGACTGAATATTCATCTTTACCGCTACTCGTTTCACCACTACTGAATATTCATCTTTATCACGGCACGTTTCACCACTACTGAATATTCATCTTTATCACGACACGTTTCACCACAACTGAATATACATCTTTATCACGACACGTTTCACCACGACTGAATATTCATCTTTATCACGGCACGTTTCACCACTACTGAATATTCATCTTTACCGCTACTCGTTTCACCACGACTGAATATTCATCTTTATCACGGCACGTTTCACCACAACTGAATATTCATCTTTATCACGACACGTTTCACCACTTCTGAATATTCATCTTTATCACGACACATTTCACCACAACTGAATATTCAGCTTTAACACGACACGTTTCACCACTACTGAATATTCATCTTTACCGCTACTCGTTTCACCACAACTGAATATTCATCTTTATCACGACACGTTTCACCACTACTGAATATTCATCTTTACCGCTACTCGTTTAACCACGACTGAATATTCATCTTTACCACGACACGTTTCACCACTACTGAATATTCATTTTTATCACGACACGTTTCACCACGACTGAATATTCAGCTATAACACGACACGTTTCACCACGACTGAATATTCATCTTTATCACGACACGTTTCACCACTACTGAATATTCATCTTTATCACGACACGTTTCACCACTACTGAATATTCATCTTTATCACGACACGTTTCACCACCACTGAATATTCATCTTTACCACGACACGTTTCACCACAACTGAATATTCATCTTTATCACGACACGTTTCACCACGACTGAATATTCATCTTTATCACGACACGTTTCACCACAACTGAATATTCAGCTTTAACACGACACGTTTCACCACTACTGAATATTCATCTTTATCACGACACGTTTCACCACCACTGAATATTCATCTTTACCACGACACGTTTCACCACTACTGAATATTCATCTTTATCACGACACGTTTCACCACTACTGAATATTCATCTTTATCACGACATGTTTCACCACTACTGAATATTCATCTTTATCACGACACGTTTCACCACAACTGAATATTCATCTTTATCACGACACGTTTCACCACTACTGAATATTCATCTTTATCATGGCACGTTTCACCACTACTGAATATTCATCTTTATCACGACATGTTTCACCACTACTGAATATTCATCTTTATCACGACACGTTTCACCACTACTGAATATTCATCTTTATCACGACACGTTTCACCACTACTGAATATTCATCTTTATCACGACACGTTTCACCACTACTGAATATTCATCTTTATCACGGCACGTTTCACCACGACTGAATATTCATCTTTATCATGGCACGTTTCACCACAACTGAATATTCATCTTTACCGCTACTCGTTTCACCACTACTGAATATTCATCTTTATCACGGCACGTTTCACCACGACTGAATATTCATCTTTACCGCTACTCGTTTCACCACTACTGAATATTCATCTTTATCACGGCACGTTTCACCACTACTGAATATTCATCTTTATCACGACACGTTTCACCACAACTGAATATTCATCTTTATCACGACACGTTTCACCACGACTGAATATTCATCTTTATCACGGCACGTTTCACCACTACTGAATATTCATCTTTACCGCTACTCGTTTCACCACTACGGAATATTCATCTTTATCACGGCACGTTTCACCACAACTGAATATTCATCTTTATCACGACACGTTTCACCACGACTGAATATTCATCTTTATCACGACACATTTCACCACAACTGAATATTCAGCTTTAACACGACACGTTTCACCACTACTGAATATTCATCTTTACCGCTACTCGTTTCACCACTACTGAATATTCATCTTTATCACGACACGTTTCACCACTACTGAATATTCATCTTTACCGCTACTCGTTTCACCACTACTGAATATTCATCTTTACCACGACACGTTTCACCACTACTGAATATTCATTTTTATCACGACACGTTTCACCACTACTGAATATTCAGCTTTAACACGACACGTTTCACCACTACTGAATATTCATCTTTATCATGACACGTTTCACCACTACTGAATATTCATCTTTATAACGACACGTTTCACCACTACTGAATATTCATCTTTATCACGACACGTTTCACCACCACTGAATATTCATCTTTACCACGACACGTTTCACCACAACTGAATATTCATCTTTATCACGACACGTTTCACCACGACTGAATATTCATCTTTATCACGACACGTTTCACCACAACTGAATATTCAGCTTTAACACGACACGTTTCACCACTACTGAATATTCATCTTTATCACGACACGTTTCACCACAACTGAATATTCATCTTTACCACGACACGTTTCACCACTACTGAATATTCATCTTTATCACGACACGTTTCACCACTACTGAATATTCATCTTTATCACGACACGTTTCACCACAACTGAATATTCATCTTTATCACGACACGTTTCACCACAACTGAAGATTCATCTTTATCACGACACGTTTCACCACAACTGAATATTCATCTTTAACACGACACGTTTCACCACTACTGAATATTCATCTTTATCACGGCATGTTTCACCACTACTGAATATTCATCTTTATCACGACACGTTTCACCACTACTGAATATTCATCTTTAGCACGACACGTTTCACCACTCCTGAATATTCATCTTTAACACGACACGTTTCACCACTAATGAATATTCATCTTTAACACGACACGTTTCACCACAACTGAATATTCATCTTTATCACGACACGTTTCACCACAACTGAATATTCATCTTTATCACGACACGTTTCACCACAACTGAATATTCATCTTTATCACGACACGTTTCACCACAACTGAATATTCATCTTTATCACGACACGTTTCACCACAACTGAATATTCATCTTTATCACGACACGTTTCACCACTACTGAATATTCATCTTTAACACGACACGTTTCACCACTACTGAATATTCATCTTTAACACGACACGTTTCACCGCAACTGAATAATCATCTTTATCACGACACGTTTCACCACAACTGAATATTCATCTTTAACACGACACGTTTCACCACAACTGAATATTCATCTTTATCACGACATGTTTCACCACTACTGAATATTCATCTTTATCACGACACGTTTCACCACAACTGAATATTCATCTTTATCACGACATGTTTCACCACAACTGAATATTCATCTTTATCACGACACGTTTCACCACTACTGAATATTCATCTTTATCACGACACGTTTCACCACAACTGAATATTCATCTTTATCACTACTCGTTTCACCACAACTGAATATTCATCTTTATCACGACACGTTTCACCACTACTGAATATTCATCTTTATCATGGCACGTTTCACCACTACTGAATATTCATCTTTATCACGACATGTTTCACCACTACTGAATATTCATCTTTATCACGACACGTTTCACCACTAATGAATATTCATCTTTATCACGACACGTTTCACCACTACTGAATATTCATCTTTATCACGACACGTTTCACCACTACTGAATATTCATCTTTATCACGGCACGTTTCACCACGACTGAATATTCATCTTTATCACGGCACGTTTCACCACAACTGAATATTCATCTTTACCGCTACTCGTTTCACCACTACTGAATATTCATCTTTATCACGGCACGTTTCACCACGACTGAATATTCATCTTTACCGCTACTCGTTTCACCACTACTGAATATTCATCTTTATCACGGCACGTTTCACCACTACTGAATATTCATCTTTATCACGACACGTTTCACCACAACTGAATATTCATCTTTATCACGACACGTTTCACCACGACTGAATATTCATCTTTATCACGGCACGTTTCACCACTACTGAATATTCATCTTTACCGCTACTCGTTTCACCACTACTGAATATTCATCTTTATCACGGCACGTTTCACCACAACTGAATATTCATCTTTATCACGACACGTTTCACCACTACTGAATATTCATCTTTACCGCTACTCGTTTCACCGCTACTGAATATTCATCTTTATCACGGCACGTTTCACCACGACTGAATATTCATCTTTACCGCTACTCGTTTCACCACTACTGAATATTCATCTTTATCACGGCACGTTTCACCACTACTGAATATTCATCTTTATCACGACACGTTTCACCACAACTGAATATACATCTTTATCACGACACGTTTCACCACGACTGAATATTCATCTTTATCACGGCACGTTTCACCACTACTGAATATTCATCTTTACCGCTACTCGTTTCACCACGACTGAATATTCATCTTTATCACGGCACGTTTCACCACAACTGAATATTCATCTTTATCACGACACGTTTCACCACTACTGAATATTCATCTTTATCACGACACATTTCACCACAACTGAATATTCAGCTTTAACACGACACGTTTCACCACTACTGAATATTCATCTTTACCGCTACTCGTTTCACCACAACTGAATATTCATCTTTATCACGACACGTTTCACCACTACTGAATATTCATCTTTACCGCTACTCGTTTAACCACTACTGAATATTCATCTTTACCACGACACGTTTCACCACTACTGAATATTCATTTTTATCACGACACGTTTCACCACGACTGAATATTCAGCTATAACACGACACGTTTCACCACGACTGAATATTCATCTTTATCACGACACGTTTCACCACTACTGAATATTCATCTTTATCACGACACGTTTCACCACTACTGAATATTCATCTTTATCACGACACGTTTCACCACCACTGAATATTCATCTTTACCACGACACGTTTCACCACAACTGAATATTCATCTTTATCACGACACGTTTCACCACGACTGAATATTCATCTTTATCACGACACGTTTCACCACAACTGAATATTCAGCTTTAACACGACACGTTTCACCACTACTGAATATTCATCTTTATCACGACACGTTTCACCACCACTGAATATTCATCTTTACCACGACACGTTTCACCACTACTGAATATTCATCTTTATCACGACACGTTTCACCACTACTGAATATTCATCTTTATCACGACATGTTTCACCACTACTGAATATTCATCTTTATCACGACACGTTTCACCACAACTGAATATTCATCTTTATCACGACACGTTTCACCACTACTGAATATTCATCTTTATCATGGCACGTTTCACCACTACTGAATATTCATCTTTATCACGACATGTTTCACCACTACTGAATATTCATCTTTATCACGACACGTTTCACCACTACTGAATATTCATCTTTATCACGACACGTTTCACCACTACTGAATATTCATCTTTATCACGACACGTTTCACCACTACTGAATATTCATCTTTATCACGGCACGTTTCACCACGACTGAATATTCATCTTTATCACGGCACGTTTCACCACAACTGAATATTCATCTTTACCGCTACTCGTTTCACCACTACTGAATATTCATCTTTATCACGGCACGTTTCACCACGACTGAATATTCATCTTTACCGCTACTCGTTTCACCACTACTGAATATTCATCTTTATCACGGCACGTTTCACCACTACTGAATATTCATCTTTATCACGACACGTTTCACCACAACTGAATATTCATCTTTATCACGACACGTTTCACCACGACTGAATATTCATCTTTATCACGGCACGTTTCACCACTACTGAATATTCATCTTTACCGCTACTCGTTTCACCACTACGGAATATTCATCTTTATCACGGCACGTTTCACCACAACTGAATATTCATCTTTATCACGACACGTTTCACCACGACTGAATATTCATCTTTATCACGACACATTTCACCACAACTGAATATTCAGCTTTAACACGACACGTTTCACCACTACTGAATATTCATCTTTACCGCTACTCGTTTCACCACTACTGAATATTCATCTTTATCACGACACGTTTCACCACTACTGAATATTCATCTTTACCGCTACTCGTTTCACCACTACTGAATATTCATCTTTACCACGACACGTTTCACCACTACTGAATATTCATTTTTATCACGACACGTTTCACCACTACTGAATATTCAGCTTTAACACGACACGTTTCACCACTACTGAATATTCATCTTTATCATGACACGTTTCACCACTACTGAATATTCATCTTTATAACGACACGTTTCACCACTACTGAATATTCATCTTTATCACGACACGTTTCACCACCACTGAATATTCATCTTTACCACGACACGTTTCACCACAACTGAATATTCATCTTTATCACGACACGTTTCACCACGACTGAATATTCATCTTTATCACGACACGTTTCACCACAACTGAATATTCAGCTTTAACACGACACGTTTCACCACTACTGAATATTCATCTTTATCACGACACGTTTCACCACAACTGAATATTCATCTTTACCACGACACGTTTCACCACTACTGAATATTCATCTTTATCACGACACGTTTCACCACAACTGAATATTCAGCTTTAACACGACACGTTTCACCACTACTGAATATTCATCTTTATCACGACACGTTTCACCACAACTGAATATTCATCTTTACCACGACACGTTTCACCACTACTGAATATTCATCTTTATCACGACACGTTTCACCACTACTGAATATTCACCTTTATCACGACATGTTTCACCACTACTGAATATTCATCTTTATCACGATACGTTTCACCACTACTGAATATTCATCTTTATCACGACACGTTTCACCACTACTGAATATTCATCTTTACCGCTACTCGTTTCACCACTACTGAATATTCATGTTTACCACGACACGTTTCACCACTACTGAATATTCATCTTTATCACGACACGTTTCACCACAACTGAATATTCAGCTTTAACACGACACGTTTCACCACTACTGAATATTCATCTTTATCACGACACGTTTCACCACTACTGAATATTCATCTTTATCACGACACGTTTCACCACAACTGAATATTCAGCTTTAACACGACACGTTTCACCACCACTGAATATTCATCTTTACCGCTACTCGTTTCACCACTACTGAATATTCATCTTTATCACGGCACGTTTCACCACAACTGAATATTCATCTTTACCGCTACTCGTTTCACCACTACTGAATATTCATCTTTATCACGACACGTTTCACCACTACTGAATATTCATCTTTACCGCTACTCGTTTCACCACTACTGAATATTCATCTTTACCACGACACGTTTCACCACTACTGAATATTCATCTTTATCACGACACGTTTCACCACTACTGAATATTCAGCTTTAACACGACACGTTTCACCACTACTGAATATTCATCTTTATCACGACACGTTTCGCCACTACTGAATATTCATCTTTATCACGACACGTTTCACCACTACTGAATATTCATCTTTATCACGACACGTTTCACCACCACTGAATATTCATCTTTACCACGACACGTTTCACCACAACTGAATATTCATCTTTATCACGACACGTTTCACCACTACTGAATATTCATCTTTATCACGACACGTTTCACCACAACTGAATATTCAGCTTTAACACGACACGTTTCACCACTACTGAATATTCATCTTTACCACGACACGTTTCACCACTACTGAATATTCATCTTTATCACGACACGTTTCACCACTACTGAATATTCATCTTTATCACGACATGTTTCACCACTACTGAATATTCATCTTTATCACGACACGTTTCACCACTACTGAATATTCATCTTTATCACGACATGTTTCACCACGACTGAATATTCATCTTTATCACGACACGTTTCACCACTACTGAATATTCATCTTTATCACGACACGTTTCACCACTACTGAATATTCATCTTTATCACGACACTTTTCACCACTACTGAATATTCATCTTTATCACGACACGTTTCACCACAACTGAATATTCATCTTTATCACGACACGTTTCACCACAACTGAATATTCAGCTTTAACACGACACGTTTCACCACTACTGAATATTCATCTTTATCACGACACGTTTCACCACTACTGAATATTCATCTTTATCACGACACGTTTCACCACTACTGAATATTCATCTTTATCACGACATGTTTCACCACTACTGAATATTCATCTTTATCACGACACGTTTCACCACTACTGAATATTCATCTTTATCACGACACGTTTCACCACAACTGAATATTCATCTTTATCACGACACGTTTCACCACAACTGAATATTCAGCTTTAACACGACACGTTTCACCACTACTGAATATTCATCTTTATCACGACACGTTTCTCCACAACTGAATATTCAGCTTTAACACGACACGTTTCACCAAAACTGAATATTCATCTTTATCACGACACGTTTCACCACTACTGAATATTCATCTTTATCACGACACGTTTCACCACAACTGAATATTCAGCTTTAACACGACACGTTTCACCACTACTGAATATTCATCTTTACCGCTACTCGTTTCACCACTACTGAATATTCATCTTTATCACTGCTCGTTTCACCACTACTGAATATTCATCTTTATCACTGCTCGTTTCACCACTACTGAATATTCATCTTTATCACGACATGTTTCACCACAACTGAATATTCAGCTTTAACACGACACGTTTCACCACTACTGAATATTCATCTTTACCGCTACTCGTTTCACCACTACTGAATATTCATCTTTATCACGACATGTTTCACCACTACTGAATATTCATCTTTATCACGACACGTTTCACCACTACTGAATATTCATCTTTATCACGGCACGTTTCACCACTACTGAATATTCATCTTTAACACGGCACGTTTCACCACAACTGAATATTCATCTTTATCACGACACATTTCACCACAACTGAATATTCATCTTTAACACGACACGTTTCACCACTACTGAATATTCATCTTTATCACGACACGTTTCACCACAACTGAATATTCATCTTTATCACGACACGTTTCACCACTACTGAATATTCATCTTTATCACGACACGTTTCACCACCACTGAATATTCATCTTTACCACGACACGTTTCACCACAACTGAATATTCATCTTTATCACGACACGTTTCACCACGACTGAATATTCATCTTTATCACGACACGTTTCACCACTACTGAATATTCATCTTTATCACGACACGTTTCACCACCACTGAATATTCATCTTTACCACGACACGTTTCACCACAACTGAATATTCATCTTTATCACGACACGTTTCACCACGACTGAATATTCATCTTTATCACGACACGTTTCACCACAACTGAATATTCAGCTTTAACACGACACGTTTCACCACTACTGAATATTCATCTTTATCACGACACGTTTCACCACCACTGAATATTCATCTTTACCACGACACGTTTCACCACTACTGAATATTCATCTTTATCACGACACGTTTCACCACTACTGAATATTCATCTTTATCACGACATGTTTCACCACTACTGAATATTCATCTTTATCACGACACGTTTCACCACAACTGAATATTCATCTTTATCACGACACGTTTCACCACTACTGAATATTCATCTTTATCATGGCACGTTTCACCACTACTGAATATTCATCTTTATCACGACATGTTTCACCACTACTGAATATTCATCTTTATCACGACACGTTTCACCACTACTGAATATTCATCTTTATCACGACACGTTTCACCACTACTGAATATTCATCTTTATCACGACACGTTTCACCACTACTGAATATTCATCTTTATCACGGCACGTTTCACCACAACTGAATATTCATCTTTACCGCTACTCGTTTTACCACTACTGAATATTCATCTTTATCACGGCACGTTTCACCACGACTGAATATTCATCTTTACCGCTCCTCGTTTCACCACTACTGAATATTCATCTTTATCACGGCACGTTTCACCACTACTGAATATTCATCTTTATCACGGCACGTTTCACCACTACTGAATATTCATCTTTATCACGACACGTTTCACCACAACTGAATATTCATCTTTATCACGACACGTTTCACCACGACTGAATATTCATCTTTATCACGGCACGTTTCACCACTACTGAATATTCATCTTTACCGCTACTCGTTTCACCACTACTGAATATTCATCTTTATCACGGCACGTTTCACCACAACTGAATATTCATCTTTATCACGACACGTTTCACCACTACTGAATATTCATCTTTATCACGACACATTTCACCACAACTGAATATTCAGCTTTAACACGACACGTTTCACCACTACTGAATATTCATCTTTACCGCTACTCGTTTCACCACTACTGAATATTCATCTTTATCACGACACGTTTCACCACTACTGAATATTCATCTTTACCGCTACTCGTTTCACCACTACTGAATATTCATCTTTACCACGACACGTTTCACCACTACTGAATATTCATTTTTATCACGACACGTTTCACCACTACTGAATATTCAGCTTTAACACGACACGTTTCACCACTACTGAATATTCATCTTTATCACGACACGTTTCACCACTACTGAATATTCATCTTTATCACGACACGTTTCACCACTACTGAATATTCATCTTTATCACGACACGTTTCACCACCACTGAATATTCATCTTTACCACGACACGTTTCACCACAACTGAATATTCATCTTTATCACGACACGTTTCACCACGACTGAATATTCATCTTTATCACGACACGTTTCACCACAACTGAATATTCAGCTTTAACACGACACGTTTCACCACGACTGAATATTCATCTTTATCACGACACGTTTCACCACCACTGAATATTCATCTTTACCACGACACGTTTCACCACTACTGAATATTCATCTTTATCACGACACGTTTCACCACTACTGAATATTCATCTTTATCACGACATGTTTCACCACTACTGAATATTCATCTTTATCACGACACGTTTCACCACTACTGAATATTCATCTTTATCACGACACGTTTCACCACTACTGAATATTCATCTTTACCGCTACTCGTTTCACCACTACTGAATATTCATGTTTACCACGACACGTTTCACCACTACTGAATATTCATCTTTATCACGACACGTTTCACCACAACTGAATATTCAGCTTTAACACGACACGTTTCACCACTACTGAATATTCATCTTTATCACGACACGTTTCACCACTACTGAATATTCATCTTTATCACGACACGTTTCACCACAACTGAATATTCAGCTTTAACACGACACGTTTCACCACCACTGAATATTCATCTTTACCGCTACTCGTTTCACCACCACTGAATATTCATCTTTACCGCTACTCGTTTCACCACTACTGAATATTCATCTTTATCACGACACGTTTCACCACTACTGAATATTCATCTTTACCGCTACTCGTTTCACCACTACTGAATATTCATCTTTACCACGACACGTTTCACCACTACTGAATATTCATCTTTATCACGACACGTTTCACCACTACTGAATATTCAGCTTTAACACGACACGTTTCACCACTACTGAATATTCATCTTTATCACGACACGTTTCACCACTACTGAATATTCATCTTTATCACGACACGTTTCACCACTACTGAATATTCATCTTTATCACGACACGTTTCACCACCACTGAATATTCATCTTTACCACGACACGTTTCACCACAACTGAATATTCATCTTTATCACGACACGTTTCACCACTACTGAATATTCATCTTTATCACGACACGTTTCACCACAACTGAATATTCAGCTTTAACACGACACGTTTCACCACTACTGAATATTCATCTTTACCACGACACGTTTCACCACTACTGAATATTCATCTTTATCACGACACGTTTCACCACTACTGAATATTCATCTTTATCACGACATGTTTCACCACTACTGAATATTCATCTTTATCACGACACGTTTCACCACTACTGAATATTCATCTTTATCACGACATGTTTCACCACTACTGAATATTCATCTTTATCACGACATGTTTCACCACTACTGAATATTCATCTTTATCACGACACGTTTCACCACTACTGAATATTCATCTTTATCACGACACGTTTCAGCACAACTGAATATTCATCTTTATCACGGCACGTTTCACCACGACTGAATATTCAGCTTTAACACGACACGTTTCACCACTACTGAATATTCATCTTTATCACGACACGTTTCACCACTACTGAATATTCATCTTTATCACGACACGTTTCACCACTACTGAATATTCATCTTTATCACGGCACGTTTCACCACTACTGAATATTCATCTTTATCACGACACGTTTCACCACTACTGAATATTCATCTTTATCACGGCACGTTTCACCACTACTGAATATTCATCTTTATCACGACACGTTTCACCACTACTGAATATTCATCTTTATCACGGCACGTTTCACCACTACTGAATATTCATCTTTAACACGACACGTTTCACCACAACTGAATATTCATCTTTATCACGACACGTTTCACCACAACTGAATATTCATCTTTATCACGACACGTTTCACCACAACTGAATATTCATCTTTATCACGACACGTTTCACCACAACTGAATATTCATCTTTATCACGACACGTTTCACCACAACTGAATATTCATCTTTATCACGACACGTTTCACCACTACTGAATATTCATCTTTATCACGACACGTTTCACCACAACTGAATATTCATCTTTATCACGACACGTTTCACCACAACTGAATATTCATCTTTATCACGGCACGTTTCACCACAACTGAATATTCATCTTTATCACGACACGTTTCACCACAACTGAATATTCATCTTTATCACGACACGTTTCACCACTACTGAATATTCATCTTTAACACGACACGTTTCACCACAACTGAATATTCATCTTTATCACGACACGTTTCACCACAACTGAATATTCATCTTTATCACGGCACGTTTCACCACTACTGAATATTCATCTTTATCACGACACGTTTCACCACAACTGAATATTCATCTTTATCACGAAACGTTTCACCACAACTGAATATTCATCTTTATCACGGCACGTTTCACCACAACTGAATATTCATCTTTATCACGACACGTTTCACCACAACTGAATATTCATCTTTATCACGACACGTTTCACCACAACTGAATATTCATCTTTATCACGGCACGTTTCACCACTACTGAATATTCATCTTTAACACGGCACGTTTCACCACAACTGAATATTCATCTTTATCACGACACGTTTCACCACAACTGAATATTCATCTTTAACACGACACGTTTCACCACTACTGAATATTCATCTTTATCACGACACGTTTCACCACAACTGAATATTCATCTGCATCACGACACGTTTCACCACAACTGAATATTCATCTTTATCACGGCACGTTTCACCACAACTGAATATTCATCTTTATCACGACACGTTTCACCACAACTGAATATTCATCTTTATCACGACACGTTTCACCACAACTGAATATTCATCTTTATCACGACACGTTTCACCACTACTGAATATTCATCTTTATCACGACACGTTTCACCACAACTGAATATTCATCTTTATCACGACACGTTTCACCACTACTGAATATTCATCTTTATCACGACACGTTTCACCACAACTGAATATTCATCTTTATCACGGCACGTTTCACCACTACTGAATATTCATCTTTATCACGACACGTTTCACCACTACTGAATATTCATCTTTATCACGACACGTTTCACCACAACTGAATATTCATCTTTATCACGACACGTTTCACCACAACTGAAGATTCATCTTTATCACGACACGTTTCACCACAACTGAATATTCATCTTTAACACGACACGTTTCACCACTACTGAATATTCATCTTTATCACGGCATGTTTCACCACTACTGAATATTCATCTTTATCACGACACGTTTCACCACTACTGAATATTCATCTTTAGCACGACACGTTTCACCACTACTGAATATTCATCTTTAACACGACACGTTTCACCACTAATGAATATTCATCTTTAACACGACACGTTTCACCACAACTGAATATTCATCTTTATCACGACACGTTTCACCACAACTGAATATTCATCTTTATCACGACACGTTTCACCACAACTGAATATTCATCTTTATCACGACACGTTTCACCACAACTGAATATTCATCTTTATCACGACACGTTTCACCACAACTGAATATTCATCTTTATCACGACACGTTTCACCACTACTGAATATTCATCTTTAACACGACACGTTTCACCACTACTGAATATTCATCTTTAACACGACACGTTTCACCACAACTGAATAATCATCTTTATCACGACACGTTTCACCACAACTGAATATTCATCTTTAACACGACACGTTTCACCACAACTGAATATTCATCTTTATCACGACATGTTTCACCACTACTGAATATTCATCTTTATCACGACACGTTTCACCACAACTGAATATTCATCTTTATCACGACATGTTTCACCACAACTGAATATTCATCTTTATCACGACACGTTTCACCACTACTGAATATTCATCTTTATCACGACACGTTTCACCACAACTGAATATTCATCTTTATCACTACTCGTTTCACCACAACTGAATATTCATCTTTATCACGACACGTTTCACCACTACTGAATATTCATCTTTATCATGGCACGTTTCACCACTACTGAATATTCATCTTTATCACGACATGTTTCACCACTACTGAATATTCATCTTTATCACGACACGTTTCACCACTAATGAATATTCATCTTTATCACGACACGTTTCACCACTACTGAATATTCATCTTTATCACGACACGTTTCACCACTACTGAATATTCATCTTTATCACGGCACGTTTCACCACGACTGAATATTCATCTTTATCACGGCACGTTTCACCACAACTGAATATTCATCTTTACCGCTACTCGTTTCACCACTACTGAATATTCATCTTTATCACGGCACGTTTCACCACGACTGAATATTCATCTTTACCGCTACTCGTTTCACCACTACTGAATATTCATCTTTATCACGGCACGTTTCACCACTACTGAATATTCATCTTTATCACGACACGTTTCACCACAACTGAATATTCATCTTTATCACGACACGTTTCACCACGACTGAATATTCATCTTTATCACGGCACGTTTCACCACTACTGAATATTCATCTTTACCGCTACTCGTTTCACCACTACTGAATATTCATCTTTATCACGGCACGTTTCACCACAACTGAATATTCATCTTTATCACGACACGTTTCACCACTACTGAATATTCATCTTTACCGCTACTCGTTTCACCACTACTGAATATTCATCTTTATCACGACACGTTTCACCACTACTGAATATTCATCTTTACCGCTACTCGTTTCACCACTACTGAATATTCATCTTTACCACGACACGTTTCACCACTACTGAATATTCATTTTTATCACGACACGTTTCACCACGACTGAATATTCAGCTTTAACACGACACGTTTCACCACGACTGAATATTCATCTTTATCACGACACGTTTCACCACTACTGAATATTCATCTTTATCACGACATGTTTCACCACTACTGAATATTCATCTTTATCACGACACGTTTCACCACCACTGAATATTCATCTTTACCACGACACGTTTCACCACAACTGAATATTCATCTTTATCACGACACGTTTCACCACGACTGAATATTCATCTTTATCACGACACGTTTCACCACAACTGAATATTCAGCTTTAACACGACACGTTTCACCACTACTGAATATTCATCTTTATCACGACACGTTTCACCACCACTGAATATTCATCTTCACCACGACACGTTTCACCACTACTGAATATTCATCTTTATCACGACACGTTTCACCACTACTGAATATTCATCTTTATCACGACATGTTTCACCACTACTGAATATTCATCTTTATCACGACACGTTTCACCACAACTGAATATTCATCTTTATCACGACACGTTTCACCACTACTGAATATTCATCTTTATCATGGCACGTTTCACCACTACTGAATATTCATCTTTATCACGACATGTTTCACCACTACTGAATATTCATCTTTATCACGACACGTTTCACCACTACTGAATATTCATCTTTATCACGACACGTTTCACCACTACTGAATATTCATCTTTATCACGACACGTTTCACCACTACTGAATATTCATCTTTATCACGGCACGTTTCACCACGACTGAATATTCATCTTTATCACGGCACGTTTCACCACAACTGAATATTCATCTTTACCGCTACTCGTTGCACCACTACTGTATATTCATCTTTATCACGGCACGTTTCACCACGACTGAATATTCATCTTTACCGCTACTCGTTTCACCACTACTGAATATTCATCTTTATCACGGCACGTTTCGCCACTACTGAATATTCATCTTTATCACGACACGTTTCACCACAACTGAATATTCATCTTTATCACGACACGTTTCACCACGACTGAATATTCATCTTTATCACGGCACGTTTCACCACTACTGAATATTCATCTTTACCGCTACTCGTTTCACCACTACTGAATATTCATCTTTATCACGGCACGTTTCACCACAACTGAATATTCATCTTTATCACGACACGTTTCACCACTACTGAATATTCATCTTTATCACGACACATTTCACCACAACTGAATATTCAGCTTTAACACGACACGTTTCACCACTACTGAATATTCATCTTTACCGCTACTCGTTTCACCACTACTGAATATTCATCTTTATCACGACACGTTTCACCACTACTGAATATTCATCTTTACCGCTACTCGTTTCACCACTACTGAATATTCATCTTTACCACGACACGTTTCACCACTACTGAATATTCATTTTTATCACGACACGTTTCACCACTACTGAATATTCAGCTTTAACACGACACGTTTCACCACTACTGAATATTCATCTTTATCACGACACGTTTCACCACTACTGAATATTCATCTTTATCACGACACGTTTCACCACTACTGAATATTCATCTTTATCACGACACGTTTCACCACCACTGAATATTCATCTTTACCACGACACGTTTCACCACAACTGAATATTCATCTTTATCACGACACGTTTCACCACGACTGAATATTCATCTTTATCACGACACGTTTCACCACAACTGAATATTCAGCTTTAACACGACACGTTTCACCACTACTGAATATTCATCTTTATCACGACACGTTTCACCACCACTGAATATTCATCTTTACCACGACACGTTTCACCACTACTGAATATTCATCTTTATCACGACACGTTTCACCACTACTGAATATTCATCTTTATCACGACATGTTTCACCACTACTGAATATTCATCTTTATCACGATACGTTTCACCACTACTGAATATTCATCTTTATCACGACACGTTTCACCACTACTGAATATTCATCTTTACCGCTACTCGTTTCACCACTACTGAATATTCATGTTTACCACGACACGTTTCACCACTACTGAATATTCATCTTTATCACGACACGTTTCACCACAACTGAATATTCAGCTTTAACACGACACGTTTCACCACTACTGAATATTCATCTTTATCACGACACGTTTCACCACTACTGAATATTCATCTTTATCACGACACGTTTCACCACAACTGAATATTCATCTTTAACACGACACGTTTCACCACTACTGAATATTCATCTTTATCACGACACGTTTCACCACAACTGAATATTCATCTTCATCACGACACGTTTCACCACAACTGAATATTCATCTTTATCACGGCACGTTTCACCACAACTGAATATTCATCTTTATCACGACACGTTTCACCACAACTGAATATTCATCTTTATCACGACACGTTTCACCACAACTGAATATTCATCTTTATCACGACACGTTTCACCACTACTGAATATTCATCTTTATCACGACACGTTTCACCACAACTGAATATTCATCTTTATCACGACACGTTTCACCACTACTGAATATTCATCTTTATCACGACACGTTTCACCACAACTGAATATTCATCTTTATCACGGCACGTTTCACCACTACTGAATATTCATCTTTATCACGACACGTTTCACCACTACTGAATATTCATCTTTATCACGACACGTTTCACCACAACTGAATATTCATCTTTATCACGACACGTTTCACCACAACTGAAGATTCATCTTTATCACGACACGTTTCACCACAACTGAATATTCATCTTTAACACGACACGTTTCACCACTACTGAATATTCATCTTTATCACGGCATGTTTCACCACTACTGAATATTCATCTTTATCACGACACGTTTCACCACTACTGAATATTCATCTTTAGCACGACACGTTTCACCACTACTGAATATTCATCTTTAACACGACACGTTTCACCACTAATGAATATTCATCTTTAACACGACACGTTTCACCACAACTGAATATTCATCTTTATCACGACACGTTTCACCACAACTGAATATTCATCTTTATCACGACACGTTTCACCACAACTGAATATTCATCTTTATCACGACACGTTTCACCACAACTGAATAGTCATCTTTATCACGACACGTTTCACCACAACTGAATATTCATCTTTATCACGACACGTTTCACCACTACTGAATATTCATCTTTAACACGACACGTTTCACCACTACTGAATATTCATCTTTAACACGACACGTTTCACCACAACTGAATAATCATCTTTATCACGACACGTTTCACCACAACTGAATATTCATCTTTAACACGACACGTTTCACCACAACTGAATATTCATCTTTATCACGACATGTTTCACCACTACTGAATATTCATCTTTATCACGACACGTTTCACCACAACTGAATATTCATCTTTATCACGACATGTTTCACCACAACTGAATATTCATCTTTATCACGACACGTTTCACCACTACTGAATATTCATCTTTATCACGACACGTTTCACCACAACTGAATATTCATCTTTATCACTACTCGTTTCACCACAACTGAATATTCATCTTTATCACGACACGTTTCACCACTTACTGAATATTCATCTTTATCATGGCACGTTTCACCACTACTGAATATTCATCTTTATCACGACATGTTTCACCACTACTGAATATTCATCTTTATCACGACACGTTTCACCACTAATGAATATTCATCTTTATCACGACACGTTTCACCACTACTGAATATTCATCTTTATCACGACACGTTTCACCACTACTGAATATTCATCTTTATCACGGCACGTTTCACCACGACTGAATATTCATCTTTATCACGGCACGTTTCACCACAACTGAATATTCATCTTTACCGCTACTCGTTTCACCCCTACTGAATATTCATCTTTATCACGGCACGTTTCACCACGACTGAATATTCATCTTTACCGCTACTCGTTTCACCACTACTGAATATTCATCTTTATCACGGCACGTTTCACCACTACTGAATATTCATCTTTATCACGACACGTTTCACCACAACTGAATATTCATCTTTATCACGACACGTTTCACCACGACTGAATATTCATCTTTATCACGGCACGTTTCACCACTACTGAATATTCATCTTTACCGCTACTCGTTTCACCACTACTGAATATTCATCTTTATCACGGCACGTTTCACCACAACTGAATATTCATCTTTATCACGACACGTTTCACCACTACTGAATATTCATCTTTATCACGACACATTTCACCACAACTGAATATTCAGCTTTAACACGACACGTTTCACCACTACTGAATATTCATCTTTACCGCTACTCGTTTCACCACTACTGAATATTCATCTTTATCACGACACGTTTCACCACTACTGAATATTCATCTTTACCGCTACTCGTTTCACCACTACTGAATATTCATCTTTACCACGACACGTTTCACCACTACTGAATATTCATTTTTATCACGACACGTTTCACCACGACTGAATATTCAGCTTTAACACGACACGTTTCACCACGACTGAATATTCATCTTTATCACGACACGTTTCACCACTACTGAATATTCATCTTTATCAGGACACGTTTCACCACTACTGAATATTCATCTTTATCACGACACGTTTCACCACCACTGAATATTCATCTTTACCACGACACGTTTCACCACAACTGAATATTCATCTTTATCAAGACACGTTTCACCACGACTGAATATTCATCTTTATCACGACACGTTTCACCACAACTGAATATTCAGCTTTAACACGACACGTTTCACCACTACTGAATATTCATCTTTATCACGACACGTTTCACCACCACTGAATATTCATCTTTACCACAACACGTTTCACCACTACTGAATATTCATCTTTATCACGACACGTTTCACCACTACTGAATATTCATCTTTATCACGACATGTTTCACCACTACTGAATATTCATCTTTATCACGACAGGTTTCACCACAACTGAATATTCATCTTTATCACGACACGTTTCACCACTACTGAATATTCATCTTTATCATGGCACGTTTCACCACTACTGAATATTCATCTTTATCACGACATGTTTCACCACTACTGAATATTCATCTTTATCACGACACGTTTCACCACTACTGAATATTCATCTTTATCACGACACGTTTCACCACTACTGAATATTCATCTTTATCACGACACGTTTCACCACTACTGAATATTCATCTTTATCACGGCACGTTTCACCACGACTGAATATTCATCTTTATCACGGCACGTTTCACCACAACTGAATATTCATCTTTACCGCTACTCGTTTCACCACTACTGAATATTCATCTTTATCACGGCACGTTTCACCACTACTGAATATTCATCTTTATCACGACACGTTTCACCACTACTGAATATTCATCTTTATCACGACACGTTTCACCACTACTGAATATTCATCTTTATCACGGCACGTTTCACCACGACTGAATATTCATCTTTACCGCTACTCGTTTCACCACTACTGAATATTCATCTTTATCACGGCACGTTTCACCACTACTGAATATTCATCTTTATCACGACACGTTTCACCACAACTGAATATTCATCTTTATCACGACACGTTTCACCACGACTGAATATTCATCTTTATCACGGCACGTTTCACCACTACTGAATATTCATCTTTACCGCTACTCGTTTCACCACAACTGAATATTCATCTTTATCACGGCACGTTTCACCACAACTGAATATTCATCTTTATCACGACACGTTTCACCACTACTGAATATTCATCTTTATCACGACACATTTCACCACAACTGAATATTCAGCTTTAACACGACACGTTTCACCACTACTGAATATTCATCTTTACCGCTACTCGTTTCACCACTACTGAATATTCATCTTTATCACGACACGTTTCACCACTACTGAATATTCATCTTTACCGCTACTCGTTTCACCACTACTGAATATTCATCTTTACCACGACACGTTTCACCACTACTGAATATTCATTTTTATCACGACACGTTTCACCACTACTGAATATTCAGCTTTAACACGACACGTTTCACCACTACTGAATATTCATCTTTATCACGACACGTTTCACCACTACTGAATATTCAACTTTATCACGACACGTTTCACCACTACTGAATATTCATCTTTATCACGACACGTTTCACCACCACTGAATATTCATCTTTACCACGACACGTTTCACCACAACTGAATATTCATCTTTATCACGACACGTTTCACCACGACTGAATATTCATCTTTATCACGACACGTTTCACCACAACTGAATATTCAGCTTTAACACGACACGTTTCACCACTACTGAATATTCATCTTTATCACGACACGTTTCACCACCACTGAATATTCATCTTTACCACGACACGTTTCACCACTACTGAATATTCATCTTTATCACGATACGTTTCACCACTACTGAATATTCATCTTTATCACGACATGTTTCACCACTACTGAATATTCATCTTTATCACGATACGTTTCACCACTACTGAATATTCATCTTTATCACGACACGTTTCACCACTACTGAATATTCATCTTTACCGCTACTCGTTTCACCACTACTGAATATTCATGTTTACCACGACACGTTTCACCACTACTGAATATTCATCTTTATCACGACACGTTTCACCACAACTGAATATTCAGCTTTAACACGACACGTTTCACCACTACTGAATATTCATCTTTATCACGACACGTTTCACCACTACTGAATATTCATCTTTATCACGACACGTTTCACCACAACTGAATATTCAGCTTTAACACGACACGTTTCACCACCACTGAATATTCATCTTTACCGCTACTCGTTTCACCACTACTGAATATTCATCTTTATCACGGCACGTTTCACCACAACTGAATATTCATCTTTACCGCTACTCGTTTCACCACTACTGAATATTCATCTTTATCACGACACGTTTCACCACTACTGAATATTCATCTTTACCGCTACTCGTTTCACCACTACTGAATATTCATCTTTACCACGACACGTTTCACCACTACTGAATATTCATCTTTATCACGACACGTTTCACCACTACTGAATATTCAGCTTTAACACGACACGTTTCACCACTACTGAATATTCATCTTTATCACGACACGTTTCACCACTACTGAATATTCATCTTTATCACGACACGTTTCACCACTACTGAATATTCATCTTTATCACGACACGTTTCACCACCACTGAATATTCATCTTTACCACGACACGTTTCACCACAACTGAATATTCATCTTTATCACGACACGTTTCACCACTACTGAATATTCATCTTTATCACGACACGTTTCACCACAACTGAATATTCAGCTTTAACACGACACGTTTCACCACTACTGAATA
>NC_136262.1:268472441-268542441 GCF_964187855.1 Myxine glutinosa | reverse complement strand
TCTTTTGCTCTTTCTCTTTTCCTCTTCCTCTTTTCCTTTTTCTCTTTTCCTCTTTCTCTTTTCCTCTTTCTCTTTTCCTCTTTCCCTTTTCCTCTTTCTCTTTTCCTTTTTCTCTTTTCCTCTTACTCTTTTCCTCTTTCTCTTTTCCTCTTTCTATTTTTCTCTTTCTCTTTTCCTTTTCTCTTTTCCTTTTTCTCTTTTCCTCTTTCTCTTTTGCTCTTTCGCTTTTCCTTTTTCTCTTTTCCATTTTCTCTTTTCCTTTTTCTCTTTTCTCTTTCTCTTTTCCTTTTTCTCTTTTCCTCTTTCCCTTTTCCTCTTTCTCTTTTCCTCTTTCTCTTTTCCTCTTTCTCTTTTCCTCTTTCTCTTTTCCTCTTTCTATTTTTCTCTTTCTCTTTTCCTTTTCTCTTTTCCTTTTTCGCTTTTCCTCTTTCTCTTTTGCTCTTTCTCTTTTCCTTTTTCTCTTTTCCTTTTTCTCTTTTCTCTTTCTCTTTTCCTCTTTCTCTTTTCCTTTTTCTCTTTTCTCTTTCTCTTTTCCTCTTTCTCTTTTCCTCTTTCTCTTTTCCTCTTTCTCTTTTTCTTTTTCGCTTTTCCTCTTTCTCTTTTCCTCTTTCTCTTTTTCTTTTTCTCTTTTCCTTTTTCTCTTTTCCTTTTTCTCTTTTCCTCTTTCTCTTTTCCTCTTTCCCTTTTCCTCTTTCTCTTTTGCTCTTTCTCTTTTCCTCTTCCTCTTTTCCTTTTTCTCTTTTCCTCTTTCTCTTTTCCTCTTTCTCTTTTCCTCTTTCCCTTTTCCTCTTTCTCTTTTCCTTTTTCTCTTTTCCTCTTACTCTTTTCCTCTTTCTCTTTTCCTCTTTCTCTTTTTCTCTTTCTCTTTTCCTCTTTCTCTTGTCGTCTTTCTATTTTCCTCTTTCCCTTGTCCTCTTTCCCTTTGCCTCTTTCTCTTGTCCTCTTTCTCTTATCGTCTTTCTATTTTCCTCTTTCTATTTTCCTCTTTCTCTTTTTCTCTTTCTCTTTTTCTCTTTCTCTTTTTCTCTTTCTCTTTTCCTCTTTCTCTTTTCCTCTTTCTCTTTTCCTCTTCCTCTTTCTCTTTTGCTCTTTCTCGTTTTCTCTTTCGCTTTTCCTCTTTCTCTTTTCCTCTTTCTCTTTTCCTCTTTCTCTAATCCCTTATTTATTGAATCATTGGCTTCCATGACTCTGCTCCTATGACTCGATTTTGTATAAAAACCATCACCATTACACTTACCTTCCAACAATATTATAAATATAGTACATGCATACCTACCTGTTTACATGCACCTTGATACATGTACTGTATATCATTTTACACAAGAACTTTTCTGCTCATCTTGAAACTTGTTCAACAGGACCATTCGACATTTGAAAATGGAAGTTTAATAATAACAAAGCACAGAGGGAGTAAAAGATCAAAGTGTGGAGTAAGTGGGGACAAAATGGGAGCAGATGAATTTGGGAAAGGAGGCAGGTTAACCCCTACTTAATACACCTGCCTGTCCCAGATGACCTTCACTTTTATCATGGGGTTGGCTATCCTTTTTCCAGGCCTAATTGCTTACTTTCAGCCTCCCAAATGTCCAAGCGGATTGTCCGGTGCTCGGACGATGAGCCGCTTTCTCGTGCTGGTCCATTTCCATGGTATTATTTGTATATTTATTCCGTTATTGACATGTCTCACACGTACTGTGCACAGAAGCGTGCCAGCCATCTGTGTGCCCGCGCATCATGGATGAATGTCGCAGTTCACTGGGCGTGCGGAGCAGTGATGGCGGCTCTCGGACCATTGTGAGAGCAGGCGGACGAACAATTTGGTTATTAGCTGGAAACGGGATAGTTTAACCTGGAAATTCTATAGCTTGATCTCCCAACCCTACCTGCTCACAAGGAAACGCATGGAGATATATTACAGAGGAAAGGGCAATTACGCCTGTCCTGCCAGCATGGCAATCTCGTGCGGCCAAGATAAGATGAAATGCATCACGTGACGAGCACTGCGGCTGAGCTGGACAAAGGTGGGAGACAATGGATGGAACCAACAAGAAGTGAACAGCCTGTAATGTATGGATAAACAAGCACGTGATGGGTTATACGTTTTGTTTTTGGCTTTGGGAATGAGAGGAGGGAGACCAGACACATGAGAGGATAAATGAGGGACGAGGGCCAAGAAAAAGGGAAGGGATTTCAAATGTCGTGAGATTTCATCGATGTTTTGTCATTACAACAAAAGACCTGTCTACGATGTGAGAGCAAGAGACCATGTGCTTTGGACTTAACATGCCAGATTCCAGAAGAGACGGATGTGATGCTGGGGTTCGGCCCATAGCGCAGAGCAGCACTCCATTGAGCTACAGCCAAAGGACAATTTGAAGCTGTGAGTAGATTTGATTTTGCAAGGAATGACGAAGGACATCCCATTTCCCAATGGCTTTGTAGGTCAGCTTTGTGATGTTGTACTGAGGGATGATTCCCAAGCGAAGTAGATTTGATTTTGCAAGGAATGACGAAGGACATCCCATTTCCCAATGGCTTTGTAGGTCAGCTTTGTGATGTTATCAACTGAGGAAGTTGATGGTGAGGCCCAGAAGTTGAAGAGATTGATCCTCTTTTGTTGAGGCATAAAATATTACCTGGTAAGAGCAAATAAATGGATCGAAACAAAGGTGATTTTCCTTGAAGGACAATTACTCATTCCAACGTTTTGATCACAATGACCCTCATCAAGGTTACATGGGTATGGCCTGTGTAATGAAGCTTACACTTTGGTAGGTTGGTGTGATGTGTAGCCAAGTGAGAGATGGATATACACGACAGAGAGAGTGAGACTCCACAGGTCGGTGATAGACCCCGTGAGCCAACATGTCAGTGTCTTCTTCTTATCGTGTCCACGGACAGTCTCTACATGGCCCAGCCAAAACTGGACACATTTTTGCGCCTTGTTGTCGAATGTGGCAAGATCTGCAAAAGTGCAGGGTTCCTCTAGCAATGGACATTGCAGGAGATTTTGCATGGTCTGTGGCTCGGTTCCGCATTCGCAAGTTGTCGGGGTGGTTGGATATCCCCATTTATTTAGTGACACCTTTGAACGACCTACACCAGTCCTAAGTCTGTTGAGGCACTTCCATGTTACCCAGTTGCAATGAGCTCCTCGGGTGAGGCTTTCATCAGGTAGAATTTACATCGCTGGGGATTGTTCGAGAATGGCAAGCCTGTCTTTCCACAAAGCGATGCGGGCTTCAGATGGGGTTGATTGTAATGAAACGACACTGTTCATGAAGCTCTTCCTTGACTTTAGGCGGGTGAGTGTAGGTGTATGACCATTGTTACATGCTCCTCCCCAAACCCCGGTCACGGTGTACCTCCGAGACCCGAAAGGAGTCACGGCAGAAAGATGTGCTATTATGTGTGCCAATGACCAATGGTGAAACCACACCAATCAGTTGTTACAAAACCCAAGTATTGTATTAAAATGACTCAATAATAACAACTTGCGCAAGTACAAGAAAACCTCAATTGCACAGCAAACACCATATAATTCCTATGATGGTACCACCAGTTTCTTAACTCAATAACTCACGGTACACCACGTGAGCGAACTGTAGCACTCCCAAAGTCACTGTCACGACCCCAGGTCAAAGTCGATCCACGCTCCGGTGATCACAAAAAAAAAGGTCGTACTGAGATCTGAACCCAGAACGGCTAACAGTCGACGCTGCAGACGAGCCGCTGGGTGAGATCGGGCCGACGTCGGTCAGACAAAAGTTCACCCAAAAGGCGACTGGGATTTCACACCTTCGGTTCACCAGACAATGACGCTGACATGAACGAGCAGCAGTTCCCAAGCGGAGAACCGCGAATTCCCAAGCGAAATCCACGACACACACGAGAACCAGGCGAATCGCTGGTGCGAGGTGAAATGGCTGATGCGAAGTGAAATGGCGGATGGGCCCGTAATGGAGGCGTACCGGCTCTCCCGCGATGATTCACTTTCGGAACCAACAGCAAAACCCATCACGCAGGCTTATCTGCCCCAGCAATAATGACACTGTCACAGGAATCCCTTTCCCGGGGAAACCAATATTCGCTCGTGACCAACGTCCACCAGCGTCCACTCGACACCTCAAAGCAGATCGGCCTTTCTTTCCCGATCTCACTTGAATGGCTCCAGCCTCTTCTTCCTCCTCTTCCGGTTTCTCCCGATCCATTTCGTTTTTCTTTTGAAACACTAATTTTTACATTTGAAGACAGTTATCTCCATTTCACACTCAAACTGTCACAATAATAGTATAGGAAACTAAAAATGCTTCCAGTGGATGAAAACCACAAAGACGGAAGTGACGATTCCGTAATACTCCCCACCCTCAAGAAAGAAAGGTTGAACATATTGAAAACTTTCTTTTCATGCAAAAACCCGCTTTAACAAACAAAAGTAAAACTCACACCCAAACACTACCAATCAACCTATGGCTGATCAACTCACGTGAGCAACAATAATTAATATTCTCCAGAAGAAAGCAACAAAACTTCCAAACAACCTACAGGAATTTTCAAAGTTAGTTCACTCTGGATAAAGCATTGGCACCGACATTGTCCCTGCCCTTTACATGCTCAATTTCCAAGTTGAACTCCTGCAAAGACAAACTCCATCTCATCAACCTCTGATTTTTATTTTTCATTTTTTGAATGAAGGTTAAAGGGTTGTGATCACTGAAGACTTTTAACTCTGGATTCTCTTGCACCCCGCCTATAGGCACGACAGGTGAGACAGGACTCATTTTTTTTTTCCGGCTTCCCCTGATAATATTAATTCTTCAGTCGGTTGACATGACACAGCTGCTGCTTTCTCCATCGGTCGGGAGTTGTCACCACGTAATCTGTTTCATTAACCCTCCTTTCGATTGCATAGGGACCAAAATACCTAGCCTGTAGTGGCTGACCTGGAACAGGAAGCAACACTCACACCCGGTCCTCAGGACTGAAATTTCTTATCTGAGATTTCTTGTCATGTCTCGCTTTCATTTTATCCTGTGTCACTTTCAAGTTTCCTCTCGCAACTTCACAAGCCTTTGCCAATCTGTGCCTAACAGTTGACACATACGCTACCACTGTGGACTCCTCCTGTAGCCACTGTTCTTTCACCAATTCCAATGGGCCTCGAACTGCGTGTCCAAACACAAGTTCAAAAGGACTGAATCCCAATGACTCCTGAACAGATTCCTTCGTAGCAAACAACAATAAGGGTATTCCCTCATCCCAATCCTTGTCACATTCAAAACAGTACGTTCTGATCATATTCTTCAATGACTGGTGAAACCTTTCCAAGGCCCCTTGACTCTCGGGATGGTAAGTACTTGATATTACTTGCTCCACTCCCAACAGGTGTACCACTTGCTGAAAAAGCGTTGACATGAAATTGGAACCCTGATCAGACTGGATGACCTTAGGTAGGCCAACCAAAGTGAAAAATTTAATCAAGGCCTTCGCAATAACTGCTGCAGTAATTTTTCTAAGAGGCACTGCTTCTGGGAACCTTGTGGAATGCACATGATGGTCAGCAAATACTGATGTCCAGCCTTAGTTTTAGGTAAAGGGCCTACACAGTCAATAATGACTCGGCTGAATGGCTCTTCAAAAGCTGGAATTGGTTTTAAAGGTGCAGAGGGGACTTTCTGACTAGGTTTTCCCACCAGCTGGCAAGAATGGCAAGATTTACAGAACTCCGCCACATCACGTCGCAATCCTGGCCAGAAAAAATGTACCAAAATTCTGTCACATGTCTTGTTCACTCCAAGGTGCCCGGCCAAAGGTGTCTCATGTGCCAAACTCAATATCTCCTTCCGGTACTGCTGTGGCACCACAATTTGGTAATGAACTTTCCACTCGTCATTTGCTGGCACCTCTGGTGGTCTCCATTTTCTCATGAGTATTTCCCCTTTCATGAAGTAACCAATAGGTACCTTCATAGCCTCTTCCTCTGTAATGGCTTTACCAATCAAACTCCGGAGCTCCGAATCTCTGTGTTGTTCTTCAACAAGTCTCTTGCAGACAAGCACCGTTTGTTCAGCCTTGTTCCCAGATGTCTCCGACGGACACTCCATTTTCTCTTTTGGTCCAGATGCCACCTTTTCCTTAGGTTCCTTGATGTCACTCCCTTTCCTATTACCTCTTCCAGACTTTTCCTCCAATATCTCTATGGAACCCAAGTCCCCATCACCTTCCTTCTCCTTCTCTTCAGAGCACTTCCTACCCATAGCACGAGTCACTGCACAGGATGGAAAGATACCAGGAATCTCCTGCTCTAACTGTGCTGTGTTATTTTCCATACTGGGCTTTTCAACCAACAACGGATTACCAGAAACCCGACCCCCGGCCAAATCATTCCCGATAATAAAATAGATTCCCTTTACAGGAAGAGTGGCTCGTAACCCCACAGTGACCGGTCCTGATACCAACTCAGACTTTAAATGGATGACATGAAGAGGAGCTTTAACATAGCCTCCAACCCCCTGTAAGAGAACACTAACCCCCGTTGCCGTCTTCTCTGACAATGGCAAAATGCCCTCAAGCATCAACGATTGATGTGCTCCTGTGTCCCTCAATACCTAAACAGGTCTCTGGTTCGTTTAAGTCCCCATCCAGTGACACAAACCCCTCTGAAATAAAAGGTTTGTAACCCTCTTGGACAAGGTCGTTCTGTGATGCCGTAACTTTGGCATGGGAGCCTTCACAAGGCACTGTCCTCCAAGGACGATTTCTCGCATTTGGCAATGCATTCGGAGTTGCACTAGCCTGACTCCGATCCTGATTTTTCCTTTTCAGGGCGTAACATTGGGACATCAAATGCCCAGGTTTCTTGCAAAATGCACAAGTAGGCCCGGAGGAAAAACCCGTGGTCTGCCTCGGGCCCCCCGGAAGATAGGTATGCCTTGGAACTGCAGTCTTCTGATCCCTAAAAGTCGCGGTATCAGATTTGTCCCCATAGTCCTCTCGAGGCCGCCTCCATGAAAATTTGTTCTCCGATCCTGATTTACCGTAACTCCCCTGGCTAACTCTAGGCGGGAAGTTAGGTTTGTGGAACCCCATCCGGTGTGTCAAGGCACAGTCATCTGCCACTGTTGCTGCCTCATACAACTCTGGTACCTTTTTTTCATCCAGATGCATTTTAATGTCCACGTGGACACACTGTTTGAATTCCTCCACCAAGATCAATTGTCGTAAACGGTTGAAGTCTTTCCCAATCTCTTTCGAGTCACACCACCTATCAAACATAGTTTCCTTCATTCTGGCAAACTCCACTTGGGTCTCACTCTCCCTCTTCCTGGCATTCCTAAATTTTTGTCGGTAAGCTTCAGGGACCAATTCATAGGCTTTGAGAATGGCTTTCTTCACTATCTCATAATCTGCACATTGGTCAATCGGTAAAGCCGAATAGATATCTTGAGCTTTACCCACCAGAACACTTTGTACTAACATAGTCCATGACCCCACAGGCCATTTTAACATTTGAGCCACCTTCTCAAAGTGTAAAAAGAACTTGGCTATCTCCTTTTCATTGAAGGGTGGAACCAGCCTCACATGCCTACCAGCATCCCAAGAGTTTTGACTAGTTGTCGAACTAGCCGGAATGGATACTACTTCTCTCCGTTCCCCCAGTAATTCAAGCTCCTTGAGTTTAAGTTCCCTCTGATACTCCATGTCCCGTTCCTTTAACTCCCTTTCGGCTCTCCTTTCCTCTGCTCTTTCCTCTGCTCTTTACTTTTCTGTTTTCCATTCCAACTCTTTTAACCTTTCCTGGCTCTGCAGTTGCACCTCCATTTTCTGGAGCTCCATATTTCCTTTTTCCTCTGGTAACCAATCCAAGGCTACCTCTTCCCATGTTCCTTGTCCCACTAGAGATTCTACCACCAATGTCTGAATCTCTGCTTTCTTCATACTAACTCGGACCTCCAAGTTACAATATTTGGCCAATATCATGAGTTCAGATCTTTTTAACGCCTGGAACTGTGCCTCGTTAGGGGACATCGCAAACTTTTCTACTTCAAACACCATGGCGACTATTAGTTAGCACCTGTTAACCTTCACACAAAATTTCCAAATTTTCAGAAATACAAATTTGGGAACGTTAGAAAATTCCAAATTTGGGAATTTTGGGAATGTTAGGGAATTCTATCCCGGAAGAGGCCCCAATGTCTGTTACGTGCTTCTCCCCAAACCCTGGTCACGGTGTACCTCCGAGCCCCGAAAGGAGTCAGGGCAGAAACATGTGCTATTATGTGTGCCAATGACCAATGGTGAAACCACACCAATCAGTTGTTACAAAACCCAAGTATTGTATTAAAATCACACAATAATAACAACTTGCGCAAGTACAAGAAAACCTCAATTGCACAGCAAACACCATATAATTCCTATGATGGTACCACCAGTTTCTTAACTCAATAACTCATGGTACTCCACGTGAGCGAACTGTAACACCCCCAAAGTCACTGTCACGACACCAGGTCAAAGTCGATCCACGCTCTGGTGAACACAAGAAAAAAGGTCGTACTGAGACCTGAACCCAGAATGGCTAACAGTCGACGCTGCAGATGAGCCGCTGGGTGAGATCGGGCCGACGTCGGTCAGGCAAAAGTTCACCCAAAAGGCGACTGGGATTTCACACCTTCGGTTCACCAGACAATGATGCTGACATGAACGAGCAGCAGTTCCCAAGTGGAGAACCGCGAATTCCCAAGCGAAATCCACGACACACACGAGAACCAGGCGAATCGCTGGTGCGAGGTGAAATGGCTGATGCGAAGTGAAATGGCGGATGGGCCCGTAATGGAGGCGTACCGGCTCTCCCGCGATGATTCACTTTCGGAACCAACAGCAAAACCCATCACGCAGGCTTATCTGCCCCAGCAATAATGACACTGTCACAGGAATCCCTTTCCCGGGGAAACCAATATTCGCTCGTGACCAACGTCCACCAGCGTCCACTCGACACCTCAAAGCAGATCGGCCTTTCTTTCCCGATCTCACTTGAATGGCTCCAGCCTCTTCTTCCTCCTCTTCCGGTTTCTCCCGATCCATTTCGTTTTTCTTTTGAAACACTAATTTTTACCTTTGAAGACAGTTATCTCCATTTCACACTCAAACTGTCACAATAATAGTATAGGAAACTAAAAATGCTTCCAGTGGATGAAAACCACAAATACGGAAGTGACGAATCCGTAATACTCCCCACCCTCAAGAAATAAATTTTGAACATATTGAAAACTTTCTTTTCATGCAAAAACCCGCTTTAACAAACAAAAGTAAAACTCACACCCAAACACTACCAATCAACCTATGGCTGATCAACTCATGTGAGCAACAATAATTAATATTCTCCAGAAGAAAGCAACAAAACTTCCAAACAACCTACAGGAATTTTCAAAGTTAGTTCACTCTGGATAAAGCATTGGCAACGACATTGTCCCTGCCCTTTACATGCTCAATTTCCAAGTTGAACTCCTGCAAAGACAAACTCCATCTCATCAACCTCTGATTTTTATTTTTCATTTTTTGAATGAAGGTTAAAGGGTTGTGATCAGTGAAGACTTTTAACTCTGGATTCTCTTGCACCCCGCCTATAGGCACGACAGGTGAGACAGGACTCATTTTTTTTTTTCCGGCTTCCCCTGATAATATTAATTCTTCAGTCGGTTGACATGACACAGCTGCTGCTTTCTCCATCGGTCGGGAGTTGTCACCACGTAATCCGTTTCATTCACCCTCCTTTCGATTGCATAGGGACCAAAATACCTAGCCTGTAGTGGCTGACCTGGAACAGGAAGCAACACCCACACCCGGTCCTCAGGACTGAAATTTCTTATCTGAGATTTCTTGTCATGTCTCACTTTCATTTTATCCTGTGTCACTTTCAAGTTTCCTCTCGCAACTTCACAAGCCTTTGCCAATCTGTGCCTAACAGTTGACACATACGCTACCACTGTGGACTCCTCCTGTAGCCACTGTTCTTTCACCAATTCCAATGGGCCTCGAACTGCGTGTCCAAACACAAGTTCAAAAGGACTGAATCCCAATGACTCCTGAACAGATTCCCTCGTAGCAAACAACAATAAGGGTATTCCCTCATCCCAATCCTTGTCACATTCAAAACAGTACGTTCTGATCATATTCTTCAATGACTGGTGAAACCTTTCCAAGGCCCCTTGGCTCTCGGGATGGTAAGTACTTGATCTTACTTGCTCCACTCCCAACAGGTGTACCACTTGCTGAAAAAGCGTTGACATGAAATTGGAACCCTGATCAGACTGGATGACCTTAGGTAGGCCAACCAAAGTGAAAAATTTAATCAAGGCCTTTGCAATAACTGCTGCAGTAATTTTTCTAAGAGGCACTGCTTCTGGGAACCTTGTGGAATGCACATGATGGTCAGCAAATACTGATGTCCAGCCTTAGTTTTAGGTAAAGGGCCGACACAGTCAATAATGACTCGGCTGAATGGCTCTTCAAAAGCTGGAATTGGTTTTAAAGGTGCAGAGGGGACTTTCTGACTAGGTTTTCCCACCAGCTGGCAAGAATGGCAAGATTTACAGAACTCCGCCACATCACGTCGCAATCCTGGCCAGAAAAAATGTACCAAAATTCTGAAACATGTCTTGTTCACTCCAAGGTGCCCGGCCAAAGGTGTCTCATGTGCCAAACTCAATATCTCCTTCCGGTACTGCTGTGGCACCACAATTTGGTAATGAACTTTCCACTCATCGTTTGCTGGCACCTCCGGTGGTCTCCATTTTCTCATGAGTATTTCCCCTTTCATGAAGTAACCAATAGGTACCTTCATAGCCTCTTCCTCTGTAATGGCTTTACCAATCAAACTCCGGAGCTCCGAATCTCTGTGTTGTTCTTCAACAAGTCTCTTGCAGACAAGCACCGTTTGTTCAGCCTTGTTCCCAGATGTCTCCGACGGACACTCCATTTTCTCTTTTGGTCCAGATGCCACCTTTTCCTTAGGTTCCTGGATGTCACTCCCTTTCCTATTACCTCTTCCAGACTTTTCCTCCAATATCTCTATGGAACCCAAGTCCCCATCACCTTCCTTCTCCTTCTCTACAGAGCACTTCCTACCCATAGCACGAGTCACTGCACAGGATGGAAAGATACCTGGAATCTCCTGCTCTAACTGTGCTGTGTTATTTTCCATACTGGGCTTTTCAACCAACAACGGATTACCAGAAACCCGACCCCCGGCCAAATCATTCCCGATAATAAAATAGATTCCCTCTACAGGAAGAGTGGCTCGTAACCCCACAGTGACCGGTCCTGATACCAACTCAGACTTTAAATGGATGACATGAAGAGGAGCTTTAACATAGCCTCCAACCCCCTGTAAGAGAACACTAACCCCCGTTACCGTCTTCTCTGACAATGGCAAAATGCCCTCAAGCATCAACGATTGATGTGCTCCTGTGTCCCTCAATACCTAAACAGGTCTCTGGTTAGTTAAGTCCCCATCCAGTGACACAAACCCCTCTGAAATAAAAGGTGTGTAACCCTCTTGGACAAGGTCGTTCTGTGATGCCGTAACTTTGGCATGGGAGCCTTCACAAGGCACTGTCCTCCAAGGACGATTTCTCGCATTTGGCAATGCATTCGGAGTTGCACTAGCCTGACTCCAATCCTGATTTTTCCTTTTCAGGGCGTAACATTGGGACATCAAATGCCCAGGTTTCTTGCAAAATGCACAAGTAGGCCCGGAGGAAAAACCCGTGGTCTGCCTCGGGCCCCCTGGAAGATAGGTATGCCTTGGAACTGCAGTCTTCTGATCCCTAAAAGTCGCGGTATCAGATTTGTCCCCATAGTCCTCTCTAGGCCGCCTCCATGAAAATTTGTTCTCCGATCCTGATTTACCGTAACTCCCCTGGCTAACTCTAGGCGGGAAGTTAGGTTTGTGGAACCCCATCCGATGTGTCAAGGCACAGTCATCTGCCACTGTTGCTGCCTCATACAACTCTGGTACCTTTTTTTCATCCAGATGCATTTTAATGTCCACGTGGACACACTGTTTGAATTCCTCCACCAAGATTAATTGTCGTAAACGGTTGAAGTCTTTCCCAATCTCCTTCGAGTCACACCACCTATCAAACATAGTTTCCTTCATTCTGGCAAACTCCACTTGGGTCTCACTCTCCCTCTTCCTGGCATTCCTAAATTTTTGTCGGTAAGCTTCAGGGACCAATTCATAGGCTTTGAGAATGGCTTTCTTCACTATCTCATAATCTGCACATTGGTCAATCGGTAAAGCCGAATAGATATCTTGAGCTTTACCCACCAGAACACTTTGTACTAACATAGTCCATGACCCCACAGGCCATTTTAACATTTGAGCCACCTTCCCAAAGTGTAAAAAGAACTTGGCTATCTCCTTTTCATTGAAGGGTGGAACCAGCCTCACATGCCTACCAGCATCCCAAGAGTTTTGACTAGTTGTCGAACTAGCCGGAATGGATACTACTTCTCTCCGTTCCCCCAGTAATTCAAGCTCCTTGAGTTTAAGTTCCCTCTGATACTCCATGTCCCGTTCCTTTAACTCCCTTTCGGCTCTCCTTTCCTCTGCTCTTTCCTCTGCTCTTTACTTTTCTGCTTTCCATTCCAACTCTTTTAACCTTTCCTGGCTCTGCAGTTGCACCTCCATTTTCCGGAGCTCCATATTTCCTTTTTCCTCTGGTAACCAATCCAAGGCTACCTCTTCCCATGTTCCTTGTCCCACTAGAGATTCTACCACCAATGTCTGAATCTCTGCTTTCTTCATACTAACTCGGACCTCCAAGTTACAATATTTGGCCAATATCATGAGTTCAGATCTTTTTAACGCCTGGAACTGTGCCTCGTTAGGGGACATCGCAAACTTTTCTACTTCAAACACCATGGTGACTATTAGTTAGCACCTGTTAACCTTCACACAAAATTTCCAAATTTTCAGAAATACAAATTTGGGAACGTTAGAAAATTCCAAATTTGGGAATTTTGGGAATGTTAGGGAATTCTATCCCGGAAGAGGCCCCAATGTCTGTTACGTGCTCCTCCCCAAACCCTGGTCACGGTGTATCTCCGAGCCCCGAAAGGAGTCAGGGCAGAAACATGTGCTATTATGTGTGCCAATGACCAATGGTGAAACCACACCAATCAGTTGTTACAAAACCCAAGTATTGTATTAAAATCACACAATAATAACAACTTGCGCAAGTACAAGAAAACCTCAATTGCACAGCAAACACCATATAATTCCTATGATGGTACCACCAGTTTCTTAACTCAATAACTCATGGTACTCCACGTGAGCGAACTGTAACACCCCCAAAGTCACTGTCACGACACCAGGTCAAAGTCGATCCACGCTCTGGTGAACACAAGAAAAAAGGTCGTACTGAGACCTGAACCCAGAATGGCTAACAGTCGACGCTGCAGATGAGCCGCTGGGTGAGATCGGGCCGACGTCGGTCAGGCAAAAGTTCACCCAAAAGGCGACTGGGATTTCACACCTTCGGTTCACCAGACAATGACGCTGACATGAACGAGCAGCAGTTCCCAAGCGCAGAACCGCAAATTCCCAAGCGAAATCCACGACACATACGAGAACCAGGCGAATCGCTGGTGCGAGGTGAAATGGCTGATGCAAGGTGAAATGGCGGATGGGCCCGTAATGGAGGCGTACCGGCTCTCCCGCGATTTTTTTTCTTCTTTTGTATACAGAGTCGAGGCTTGTGAAAGAGCTAACATTTATCAAACAAACAAATCAAACAAACAAGCAAACAAAGTATATAAAAAGGGGAGTGGTCGACATGATGGGGAGAGAAGGGGAGGAAGCACACAAACACAACATTTGAGAGCAGGGACATCGGGAGATGTGTGGGAGGCAAAGGGCCTGGGGGAGGCAGGATAGGTATGAAACGCAAGGACACCAAGGACTTCCAGGAAAGAAGACAAAAGTCACCTCAAAAAAGTGGATTTGGGGTGAAATTAGCAGGGGTAGAAAAGATCAAGGTTTTGGATTGGGGAAGATAAGAGATGGTGGTGAACAGCGGTTTTAAAGACCTGGAGGGAGGAGTGGGATTGAAGAGAGTGAGGGAGTTTGTTCCAGAGGCGGGAGAAAAGAGGAATGAAGGAGTGAAGGTGAGCAGAGAGTCTTGATTTTGGCAGTTTAACCATAAGAGGGTTGCAGGCAGATCTTGTGCGACCTGCAGGAATATTTGGGGGACAGAGCCCAGAGAGAGCTGGGGGGAGCAAGGCCGGAGAGGAGTCGGTAGAAGATGGAAAGACCACCAACCTGCCTGCGGTGAGTAAGTGAAAGGCCCTCGGAGATAGCTTCATCGCGGGAGATTCCAATGATTCTGAACGCTTTGGTTTCAACAGCGTGAAGACGAGCTAGGTGTGAGGCAGGAGCACCAGCCCAGAGGGGAGAGCAGTATTCCATTGAGCTGTGGATGAAAGCCTTGTATGTGGTGAGGAGCTCAGGTGTGCCAAGGAAGGACTTCGCATGACGGAGGATGCCCAGTCGGAGACTGGCTTTGGAGGCCAGTGTTGTGGAATAAAATATTCATATTAACAATTGACCATTTTGTTAAAATTACAGAATGTGATCTGGTGTAAATATGCTCTATGGTGCAGTTTGGTAAAACTCTGAATCCTCTTGAATTATTTTTTAGCCTCTGTTGAAGAGCCAACAGGTGGAGGCATTGGTCAAGAGAGTTAATTTAAGGGACAGAATGTGTAACGCTCTTGGACGGCCATCTGTGTCTATCAAAATAGCCTATGTTCCATCTATGGAACACAGGCTAGAAAATGCATCTGTCACCTCTCTGATAGCTTCAAGCATGGGCAAATTCCCCCTCAGACAGGTCATAAGAAAGTGACCTCTCAAAGGTGTATGAAGTACTTTTAGCTTTCTATCCCAAACTATGGCTAAATAAGGCTTTTTGGATAAAGAAATAGAGATGCTTGCAAGCTCTCATGTCCCAGGGGATTAACCCCCGGGGTTGACCCCTGCATGCTGGTAACATCAAAGGAGTTTTTCCTTTATAACCAAGAGAAAGTTGCAACTAGAGAGTGTGGAACTGGGAGAGCGACTGGAGAGGAGTGAAAACTGAAGACCAGTTGAACTGATCGAGCAACTGGAGAGACTTGTCAACAACGAGAAGGAGCTCCAGCTATGACCGGCAGAACGACGTCATTAAGATCTAGAATTAGTACGTTTATTTATACAGCAAAACTCTCAAAAGTCAATAAAACATTGATTTTGTTAAAACGAGTTTCTTGAAGTTTCAGTGGTAGAATAAAGAAATTCTATTACACCAGCTTGGAAATGTGGTTTTCCCAGGAAAGATCATGGCAGATAGTGAGACCCAAAAGCTTGAGTGACAGAACTTCTTGGAGAGGATTATTCAGAAAGTAGATGGGAGGGTTGTTCAGTCGGTCTTTTCGGAGAGACATCGTAAGAGTGTGAGATTTGTCAGGATTGAAAGACATGTTCCACTTGTTTGCCCAGTCTGTGATATTGTCCAGGTCTGCAGAGAGTGAGGAGGCTGCAGACTGCCGATCTGAGGGATGAGGAATGGAGCAGCAGAGAGTGGAGTCATCAGCAAAGAGATTGAGAGGATTTTCAAGAGAGTCAGAGAGATCATTGATGAAGACCAGAAAAAGCACAGGGCCCAGAACAATGCCTTGGGGAACTCCAGCCTGAACAGGAAGAGGAGATGAGAGAAACCCATTCAGGGCCACACGTTGACTACGACTAGAGAGGAAGTCCGCCAGCCATGCGTGGAGATTTCCATGGATACCAAAGGAGGAGAGTTTGGTGAGCAGAGCGGGGTGCCAGACCGTATCGAAGGCACGTGATATGTCGAGGGACAACAACAACAACATGCATTTTAAAGGCCATTTTCCCTGCTAAAGCGGGGGTTAGCCTGAGACAGCTGTAATTCCCTGTTTGGCATTGAGGACCTCCATCCATTGTTGAGACAGCAGAAGCAGCATGTCCAGAGTAGAGTGACCTGGTCTGAAACCAAATTGATGATCAGAGATCAAGCCATTGGAGAAGAGGAAAGATTTCATATCCGAAGCAATGATGGATTCCATGACTTTGCTGATAATTGGGAGAAGGTTGATTGGTCTATAGTTGCTAGGATCTTTTTTTGCACCTTTTTTGTGCAAAGCGGTGATGTTGGCTGATTTCCAAGCAGATGGCAGTTGACCTTGAGCAAAAGAGAGGGTAAAGAGAACAGAGAGAGGGAGTGAAAGAGTGGAAGAACAGGATTTTAGGACCCGTGGGCTGATGCCGTCAGGTCCAGTTGCAGAATCAGAGTCGAGGGTTGACAGAAACTTTTCCACCTTGTCAGGAGGAAAGGACACGGAGTACAGGAGCAGCTGGGTACGACTGGGTACGGTGGGTACAGAAAGGGATGGGTTTGGGACACAAGATTTAGAGGCAAACACAGAGTTGAGGCATTCAGCTTTTTCACGTGCGGAGTCAGCTGTGTAGCCGTTTGAGGTAAGGGAGGGGATGGAGGGGGAACAAACACCAGAAACAGATTTGACCAGACGCCACCAGGATTTGGAAGAGGGAGACAGATAAGAGAGTTCGGTCTTGAGAACGGAGAGATATTGTTTCCTGGCTCTCCTGAGGGTGGGCACACACTTGTTTCAGGCTTTGTGAAAGGAAATGAGATTTCCTTCCGTTGGATTTGCTTTCCAGGAGACGAAGGCAAGTTGTTTCTGGGCAACAGCCTCACCACAAGATTCCGTGTACCATGGACGGGAGGAAGGGTATGACAACTGAAGACGAGATGGAATATATCGAGAGAGAGCAATTTACTTTGGAAGAATTCCCAGGATGAGTTGTCAGAGGTGGTAGAGATGGGAGACCAGTCCAGATGATTGATGGCTGCTTGAAGACCGTGCCAGTTGGCCTGAGTGAAATGCCAGACTCGTCGACGCTGAGGAGGCTCCCTGAGAATGGTCAGAGAGATGTCCACTTTAACAAGCACATGATCAGATGAGCCGATTGGAGCAGAAGAAGAGCAGCAGACATTTTCAGGGAAGTTAGTCATAACCAAGTCCAGAAGAGAAGATGCTCCGTTGACTGAGATCCGGGTCAGGAAATTGACAGATTGTGTCAGTCCCAGTGAGTCGCAGAAGTCCTTTGCTGAGGAGCCAAGGCTGGTGAGAGAGGTACCCACACCCAGCCAACTGGCATGGTGACAATTGAAATCACCACATATGAGGAAGAGAGAGTTAGGATGAGTAGACAGAAGTTGGTCCATATTATCAGACAGCGAGATGTAGATGGAGTCATCACTGTTTGGTGGACGGTACAACACACATGTGAACAAGAGGTGGGAGCGAAGGGGAAGCCGTAGCCAGAGGTATTCCTGGGGGTGAGGTGGAGAGAGTGCAGTGCAGGGCATGTGAGGAAGAGAGTTTTTGATAAAGATAGCAACCTCACCTCCAGGACGAGGCTCAGGTCTATCATACCGGAGGAGGGAGTAACCCGGGAGAGATACTATGGAATCAGAGACATCATGAAGGAGGAAAGTTTCTGTTAAGCAGATCACGTCTGGTTTGACAGAAGCAACCTGAATGGAAAGATCAGTTGAGTTTGAACGAAGGCCCCGGATGTTTGAGGTCCATACCGTTAATGAAGAGGAAGGGGGAGCATCGGATACAGAACAGGGGGGAGGAGGGGTAGGGTAAGATGTGGAAGAGGTGGAAGAGGTAGGGAGAGCTGTTGAAGGTGTGTCAGAGATTTCAGAATAGCTCGGAGAAAGGGAAGGATGGGGTGGACAAAAGGTTTGATGGTGATTGGGTGAGGCACAATGAGGTGTTATTTGAGGAGGGGGAAGAGCGAGGCAGAAGGTTGGGGGAGATGGAGGTGAGAGTTGGAAGAGGGAAGAAGTGGGGAGGACGCTTTGAGGAGGGGGAGTGAGAGGGGCGAAATTGAGAAGAAATGAGGGTGGGGAGATTTGAAGGGGAGGGGCGAGGGGGGAGTTTAGGAGGGAAGGGACAAAGGGAGGGATTTGAAAGGGATGGGATATTGGGGAGATTTGGAGGGGAGGGGTGAGGGGGTAGTCAAGGAGGGGAGGGGCGAGGGAGAGTCTTGGAGGGGAGGGGTGTGGGGGGAGTTTAGGAGAGAAGGGGAAAGGGGGGAGATTTGAAAGGGATGGGTGATGGGGAGGATTAGGAGGGGAGTGGCAAGGGGGGAAGATTTGGAGGGGAGGGGTGATGTGGAAGATTTGGAGGGGAGGGGTGATGGGGAAGATTTGGATGGGAGGGGTTATGGGGAAGTTTTGGAGGGAAGGGGTGAGATTGGATTTTAGAAAGTGTACGATTAATGGGAAACGAACATTTATTGCAAAATGAGTTTCTTGTGACCTTCGAGTCAAAAATACGTTTCAGGACGCTGGAGGGAGGATGGAGTGCAGGAGAGTTTAGGGAATGTAGACAAGAGGCACTGAAAGAGATGGAATTTTTTTTTGGGATGGATAGATTTGGTGAGCAAGTCGAAAGCAACCTTTTAAAGAAGAAGAAGAAAAAGGTGTTGTAATATATGACGGAATACAGAACTTGAGGGGAAAGTGTAAACATTATATTTATAAGGTTAATAACAGTGAACGTTAACAGTGAACAGTAATAACTGTTATTACATTAACAGTAATAACAGTGAACGTCGTTCAAAGAACGAACGAACGAATAAGAACGAATAAACGAATGAGAACAAGGAATAAGAACAGAGAAGGAAATGTTTTTTTTTTTTTTGAGTTGATTTTAAACAAGGAAGTAGGCTATGGGGTGAAAAGACTGGGAAAAGCAGAAAACGAAAGTTATTGGAGCACAAAAGACGGACCGCTGAGAGGAAAACAAAGCCTCAAGGTTGTACACTGTACAAGGCCTCACTCAAAAGACACGGCACGATTTAACAAGATTTTCTATACAGGTACGAAAGATTTGCACCGAAAATCTTCCTCGGGACACACGATACGTACAACACCATAAAATAAATACAGTTATAACGAAAATACAAATGGGAACAATTACTTAACTTCGATTTCGATGGAGAGTGTGGACAGCTGCGAATAAAGCGAATAAATGCGAATAAAGTTGAAGCGCCTTTTGAATGGTACGACGGTTGGTAACACTGCTGCATTTACCTGGATACCAATAGGACGGTGTTGTGTCTGTGGTATTGGGTCTATGACAAACTTCTTGCAGAGGCCAGCGATGGCAAGGTCTGGGTTATAACTGCACGTCCAGCGGGCACTGTGGCAGGAGGCTGGCAGTTTGGGATTGTGGCTGAGACGAAGCTAGTTAGCGTCCATCCATTCTTCGACTGCTTCTCCATCGTTGTTTGACTCCTTGTATCCCCATTGGGTATTGTGGCTATTGAAAACTCCAATAATGATCTGTGGTTTTCTGTGCAGGTTGGGTACATGGTTAGAGAAACTGAAATCTGTGCCAGGTGGCTGGTACACTGAGGTCACCACTGCTTTGCTCAGCTCCACAGTTAGAATGTCGATGTGACCAACATTTATATTAAATCATTTGTGGACATTAACATTCCTCCACTAACTGGATGAAATCATTTGTGGACATGATCATTCCTACAATAACTGGATGAAACCATTTGTGGACATGAACATTCCTACACTAACTGGATGAAATCATTTGTGGACATGAACATTCCTACAATAACTGGATGAAATCATTTGTGGACATGAACATTCCTACAATAACTGGATGAAATCATTTGTGGACATGAACATTCCTACACTAACTGGATGAAATCATTTGTGGACATGATCATTCCTACAATAACTGGATGAAATCATTTGTGGACATGAACATTCCTACAATAACTGGATGAAATCATTTGTGGACATGAACATTCCTACACTAACTGGATGAAATCATTTGTGGACATGAACATTCCTACACTAACTGGATGAAATCATTTGTGGACATGATCATTCCTACAATAACTGGATGAAATCATTTGTGGACATGATCATTCCTACAATAACTGGATGAAATCATTTGTGGACATGATCATTCCTACAATAACTGGATGAAATCATTTGTGGACATGAACATTCCTACAATAACTGGATGAAATCATTTGTGGACATGATCATTCCTACAATAACTGGATGAAATCATTTGTGGACATGATCATTCCTACAATAACTGGATGAAATCATTTGTGGACATGATCATTCCTACATTAACTGGATGAAATCATTTGAGGACATGATCATTCCTACAATAACTGGATGAAATCATTTGTGGACATGATCATTCCTACATTAACTGCATGAAATCATTTGTGGACATGATCATTCCTACATTAACTGGATGAAATCATTTGTGGACATGATCATTCCTACAATAACTGGATGAAATCATTTGTGGACATGATCATTCCTACAATAACTGGATGAAATCATTTGAGGACATGAACATTCCTACATTAACTGCATGAAATCATTTGTGGACATGATCATTCCTACATTAACTGGATGAAATCATTTGTGGACATGATCATTCCTACAATAACTGGATGAAATCATTTGTGGACATGATCATTCCTACAATAACTGGATGAAATCATTTGTGGACATGATCATTCCTACAATAACTGGATGAAATCATTTGTGGACATGATCATTCCTACATTAACTGCATGAAATCATTTGTGGACATGATCATTCCTACATTAACTGCATGAAATCATTTGTGGACATGATCATTCCTACAATAACTGGATGAAATCATTTGAGGACATGATCATTCCTACAATAACTGGATGAAATCATTTGTGGACATGATCATTCCTACAATAACTGGATGAAATCATTTGTGGACATGAACATTCCTACATTAACTGGATGAAATCATTTGTGGACATGATCATTCCTACAATAACTGGATGAAATCATTTGTGGACATGATCATTCCTACATTAACTGCATGAAATCATTTGTGGACATGATCATTCCTACATTAACTGCATGAAATCATTTGTGGACATGATCATTCCTACATTAACTGGATGAAATCATTTGTGGACATGATCATTCCTACAATAACTGGATGAAATCATTTGTGGACATGATCATTCCTACAATAACTGGATGAAATCATTTGAGGACATGAACATTCCTACATTAACTGCATGAAATCATTTGTGGACATGATCATTCCTACAATAACTGGATGAAATCATTTGTGGACATGAACATTCCTACAATAACTGGATGAAATCATTTGTGGACATGATCATTCCTACAATAACTGGATGAAATCATTTGTGGACATGATCATTCCTACAATAACTGGATGAAATCATTTGTGGACATGATCATTCCTACAATAACTGCATGAAATCATTTGTGGACATGATCATTCCTACATTAACTGGATGAAATCATTTGTGGACATGATCATTCCTACAATAACTGAATGAAATCATTTGTGGACATGATCATTCCTACATTAACTGGATGAAATCATTTGTGGACATGATCATTCCTACAATAACTGCATGAAATCATTTGTGGACATGATCATTCCTACATTAACTGGATGAAATCATTTGTGGACATGAACATTCCTCCACTAACTGCATGAAATCATTTGTGGACATGATCATTCCTACATTAACTGGATGAAATCATTTGTGGACATGAACATTCCTCCACTAACTGCATGAAATCATTTGTGGACATGAACATTCCTACAATAACTGGATGAAATCATTTGTGGACATGAACATTCCTACACTAACTGGATGAAATCATTTGTGGACATGATCATTCCTACAATAACTGGATGAAATCATTTGTGAACATGATCATTCCAACAATAACTGGATGAAATCATTTGTGGACATGATCATTCCTACAATAACTGGATGAAATCATTTGTGGACATGAACATTCCTACACTAACTGGATGAAATCATTTGTGGACATGATCATTCCTACACTAACTGGATGAAATCATTTGTGGACATGATCATTCCTACAATAACTGGATAAAATCATTTGTGGACATGAACATTCCTCCACTAACTGCATGAAATCATTTGTGGACATGATCATTCCTACAATAACTGCATGAAATCATTTGTGGACATGATCATTCCTACAATAACTGCATGAAATCATTTGAGGACATGAACATTCCTACATTAACTGCATGAAATCATTTGTGGACATGATCATTCCTACATCAACTGGATGAAATCATTTGTGGACATGATCATTCCTACATTAACTGGATGAAATCATTTGTGGACATGATCATTCCTACAATAACTGCATGAAATCATTTGTGGACATGAACATTCCTCCACTAACTGGATGAAATCATTTGTGGACATGATCATTCCTACAATAACTGCATGAAATCATTTGTGGACATGATCATTCCTCCACTAACTGCATGAAATCATTTGTGGACATGATCATTCCTACATTAACTGGATGAAATCATTTGTGGACATGATCATTCCTACATTAACTGGATGAAATCATTTGTGGACATGAACATTCCTACAATAACTGGATGAAATCATTTGTGGACATGATCATTCCTACAATAACTGCATGAAATCATTTGTGGACATGATCATTCCTCCACTAACTGGATGAAATCATTTGTGGACATGATCATTCCTACAATAACTGGATGAAATCATTTGTGGACATGATCATTCCTACAATAACTGGATGAAATCATTTGTGGACATGAACATTCCTCCACTAACTGGATGAAATCATTTGTGGACATGATCATTCCTACAATAACTGCATGAAATCATTTGTGGACATGATCATTCCTACAATAACTGGATGAAATCATTTGTGGACATGAACATTCCTCCACTAACTGGATGAAATCATTTGTGGACATGAACATTCCTCCACTAACTGGATGAAATCATTTGTGGACATGAACATTCCTACAATAACTGGATGAAATCATTTGTGGACATGAACATTCCTACAATAACTGGATGAAATCATTTGTGGACATGATCATTCCTACAATAACTGGATGAAATCATTTGTGGACATGATCATTCCTACAATAACTGCATGAAATCATTTGTGGACATGAACATTCCTCCACTAACTGGATGAAATCATTTGTGGACATGATCATTCCTACAATAACTGCATGAAATCATTTGTGGACATGAACATTCCTCCACTAACTGGATGAAATCATTTGTGGACATGATCATTCCTACAATAACTGCATGAAATCATTTGTGGACATGATCATTCCTACAATAACTGGATGAAATCATTTGTGGACATGAACATTCCTCCACTAACTGCATGAAATCATTTGTGGACATGAACATTCCTACAATAACTGCATGAAATCATTTGTGGACATGATCATTCCTACAATAACTGGATGAAATCATTTGTGGACATGAACATTCCTACAATAACTGGATGAAATCATTTGTGGACATGAACATTCCTACAATAACTGGATGAAATCATTTGTGGACATGAACATTCCTCCACTAACTGGATGAAATCATTTGTGGACCTGATCATTCCTACAATAACTGCATGAAATCTTTCCTCTTCTCCAATGGCTTGATCTCTGATCATCAATTTGGTTTCAGACCAGGTCACTCTACTCTGGACATGCTGCTTCTGCTGTCTCAACAATGGATGGAGGTCCTCAATGCCAAACAGGAAATCAGAGCTGTCTCCCTTGACATATCACGTGCCTTCGATACGGTCTGGCACCCAGCTCTGCTCACCAAACTCTCCTCCTATGGTATCCATGGAAATCTCCATGCATGGCTTGCGGACTTCCTCTCTGGTCGTAGTCAACGTGTGGCCCTGAATGGATTTCTCTCATCTCCCCTTCCCGTTCAGGCTGGAGTTCCCCAAGGCAGTGTGCTGGGCCCTGTGCTTTTTCTGGTCTTTATCAATGATCTCTCCGACTCTCTGGAAAATCCTCTGTATCTCTTTGCTGATGACTCCACTCTCTGCCGCTCCATGCCTTTTCCCTCAGGTCGGCAGTCTGCAGCCTCCTCACTCTCTGAAGACCTGGACAAAATCACAGACTGGTCAAACATGTGGAACATGTCTTTCAATCCTGACAAATCTCACACTCTTACTATGTCTCTCCGAAAAGATCGACTGGACAACCCTCCCATCTACTTTCTCAACAATCCTCTCCAAGAAGTTCTGTCGCTCAAGCTTTTGGGTCTCACCATCTGCCATGATCTTTCTTGGGAAAACCACATTTCCAAGCTGGCCTCCAAAGCCAGTCGCCGACTGGGCATCCTCCGTCGTGCGAAGTCCTTCCTAGGCACACCTGAGCTCCTCACCACATACAAGGCTTTCATCCGCAGCTCAATGGAATACTGTTCTCCCCTATGGGCTTGTGCTCCTGCCTCACACCTGGCTCGGCTTCACGCTGTTGAATCCAAAGCTTTCAGAATCATTGGAATCTCCCGCGATGAAGCTATCTCTGAGGGCCTTTCACTCACTCACCGCAGGCAGTTAGGTGGTCTTTCTGTCTTCTACCGACTCCTCTCCGGCCTTGCTCCCCCAGCTCTCTCTGTGCTCTGTCCCCCAAATATTCCTACAGGTCGCACAAGATCTGCCAGCCACCCTCTGATGGTTAAACTGCCAAAATCTCGGCTCTCTGCTCACCTTCACTCTTTCATTCCTCTTTTCTCCCGCCTCTGGAACAAACTCCCACACTCACTTCAATCACACTCCTCCCTCCAGGTCTTCAAAACAGCTGTTCACCACCATCTCTTATCTTCCCCCATCCAAAACCTTGATCTTTTCTACCCCCACTAATTCACCCCAGATCCACCTTGTTTGAAATTCCAACTTCTTTCCTGGAAGTCTTGGCAGTGTCCATATGTTTTATACCTCTCCCATCCCCCCCCCCCCTTCCCATGCCTTCCCCCCAAAGCCCTCTCCCTCCCACAGTTCTCTCGATGTCTCCATGTCTCTCGGTCCCTGCTCTCAAATGTTGTGTTTGTGTCCTTCCCCCTCTCTCCCCATCTTGTCTACCGCTCCCGATGTTATTTGTTTTGTTTGTCTGTTTGTCTTTTCTGTGTGATTAATGTTCGCTCTTTCACGAGCCTCGATCTTGTATACAAAAAAAAAAAAAAAAAAAAAAAAAAAATCATTTGTGGACATGAACATTCCTCCACTAACTGGATGAATTCATTTGTGGACATGATCATTCCTACAACAACTGGATGAAATCATTTGTGGACATGATCATTCCTACAATAACTGCATGAAATCATTTGTGGACATGATCATTCCTCCACTAACTGGATGAAATCATTTGTGGACATGATCATTCCTACAATAACTGGATGAAAGCATTTGTGGACATGATCATTCCTACAATAACTGCATGAAATCATTTGTGGACATGATCATTCCTACAATAACTGGATGAAATCATTTGTGGACATGATCATTCCTACAATAACTGGATGAAATCATTTGTGGACATGATCATTCCTACAATAACTGCATGAAATCATTTGTGGACATGATCATTCCTACAATAACTGGATGAAATCATTTGTGGACATGATCATTCCTACAATAACTGGATGAAATCATTTGTGGACATGATCATTCCTACAATAACTGCATGAAATCATTTGTGGACATGATCATTCCTACAATAACTGGATGAAATCATTTGTGGACATGATCATTCCTACAATAACTGGATGAAATCATTTGTGGACATGATCATTCCTACAATAACTGGATGAAATCATTTGTGGACATGATCATTCCTACAATAACTGCATGAAATCATTTGTGGACATGATCATTCCTACAATAACTGGATGAAATCATTTGTGGACATGATCATTCCTACAATAACTGGATGAAATCATTTGTGGACATGATCATTCCTACAATAACTGGATGAAATCATTTGTGGACATGATCATTCCTACAATAACTGGATGAAATCATTTGTGGACATGATCATTCCTACAATAACTGGATGAAATCATTTGTGGACATGATCATTCCTACAATAACTGGATGAAATCATTTGTGGACATGATCATTCCTACAATAACTGGATGAAATCATTTGTGGACATGATCATTCCTACAATAACTGGATGAAATCATTTGTGGACATGATCATTCCTACAATAACTGGATGAAATCATTTGTCTCATTTGATATGTTGGTTGTCATGGTCTATCCTGGATGTAGTCAGACATGTCAGCTATCAACAACGTTCAGCAGACAATGCGAGTGAAATACACCATTTAGGAAAGATATTCAATATGTCCTCGAGTTAGACTTGCGCTGTGGACGTTATTGGACCAGGAGACAACTCATTGATGTTACGGTGGCAAAAGCAGACAACCTTTTATTCTTAAGGTAAACGAAAGGGCTTGTACATGAATTCCATGCAGGGGAAGAACATTCGCAGACGTCATTGTATTTTAACATGAATTACAAAGACATTTATAGACAATGGACAAATCAACATCCCACATGTGATTCCATCATACGATCCTTGCGACACAAACTACATGCTCAGATGGAATACAAAACAGGTGAAGCTGAAGACCTGTGTGCTCCAGGATAGTTACCTTTGATGTAAAGTATTCCTTGTGATTTATAATGTCCATGTTGTAAACAAGATTACACCAACTTAGCGTAACTTCAACTGCGACTGATCCGCGATGCAGCACCCCTGCTGGTAACGTTAGGATTTCCATCGAAAGGAATTAAATTCCACATGGAATCGATTCCAGGATCAGACAGGTGAGATGTTTCCACATTATTAACAGGTCATCCTGCCAGCTCTGGTTTTCAGTAAATAAGATTATATGAACATGTCAGATAATGCAGACATTGATTTGAACAGGTACTTTATTGTCCAATCAGAACAGGCATGCACACCTCGAGGTATCATTACCCTCGCCTGAGGAGAGGGTATTGCATTTGAGTTCGTTTGTTATTTGCAAAATCGAAGATTTTTCAAGTATATTGATCGGTTCCGTTTGTGGTTCTGTCTGTCTGTCTGTTTGTCTGTCTGTCTGTTTGTTTGTCACCAGCCTACAGGTCACAATTCTAAACCAATCGTCACGAAACTTCACCAAGTTGTATAGGTCGTCCCAATTGAGAAGCCTATTGTTTTTGGGGTCAAAAGGTCAACATAGGCCAACGGTCACCAACTTTGCCAAATTTCTAAAATCCTCAATTTTCATCCGATTGGCTTGAAATTTGAAGAGGACTTGCATATCTGGTCACTGAATTCAACCACCAAGTATATTTGAGGTCAACATAGGCCAAAAGGTCAACATAGGCCAAATTTCTAAAATCCTCAATTTTCATGCGATTGTCTTGAAATTTGAAGAGAACTTGCATATCTGGTCACTGAATTCAACCACCATGTATTTTTGAGGTCAACATAGGCAAAAAGGTCAACATAAGCCAAAAGGTCAACATAGGCAAAATTTCTAAAATCCTCAATTTTCATCCAATTGACTTGAAATTTGAAGATGACTTGCATTATCTGGTCACTGAATTCAACCACAAATTATATTTTAGGTGAGCCTATTGTTTCGGCCTATGTTGGCCAAAAGGTCAACATAGGCCGAATTTCTAAAATCACCAATTTTCATTTGATGGACTTGAAATTCTAAGAGGATTTAAATATATGGTCACTGAATTCAACCACCAACTATTTTTGAGGTCAACATAGGCCAAAAGGTCAACATATGCCAAGTTTTTAAAATCCTCAATTTTCATCCGATTGACTTGAAAATTGAACAGCATTTGCATATTGAGTCACTAAATAGGGAAACTTACTATTTTTGAGGTTAAAAGGTCAAAGGTCAACTCAAGGTCAACCTTACAAAATCATTTTTCATCTGAAAAATCGTCACTTTTCTGCCTGTTGACCCAAGCTTTGATCAAGATTGTCAATTTTAATCTTGATGAAATGGACAATTTGCTGTATCAATGCAATTTCTTATTCCTGGGGGTGGGGGGCGGATTTTGCAAGTATCGTGCTCTGCATGACATCTTCTTGTTTGTCTGTTTGTTTGTCTGTTTGTCCGCACAGAATAAGTATGATTTTCTCTGCGAACGTTGGTCCGATTGACAGGAAATTTTCACCATAGGTGCAACTCCACCTGTATAATTTTTTAATGATAATTATAATGTCGTAGGTCACGTGGTTCGGCCGTCATCTTGGAAAAACCGAAAAAAATTGCACCTCTATATCTCCGAAAGCGCTGAATAGAAAGAGTTGAGACATAGCTCATTGTAAAGAACTTTCCATGGGGAATAAAATTTGTTAATGATTATGTCCTAGGTGCCGCCATTATGACGTCATAATTCAACGAGTACAAGACTTCATCCTATCAAGATGAAATTTCTTGAGCGTAATGTAGGCATAAATTGGTGGAGAAAAAATAATAATGATGACGTCATCGATCACGTGGTTTGGCCGCCATCTTGGAAAAACCGAAAAACTTTGCACCTCTATACCTCCGAAAGCGCTGAATAGAAAAAATTGAGACATGGGTCATTAGTGGGGGGGCCAATGTTTTCCCGTTGAATTCAAATGTTAATTTGTGGACACTGGTTGGGTTGTCTTTAGGGATGATAGAAGTTGTAGAAAAAATATGTCTCCATTTTTTTCAAGTTCTTTATAGCGGCCATTTTGGATTATCAAAATGGCGTTTGTTGAAAACCGAAATTGTCATTATCTTGGCTTCTAAATGACCTAGAGTGTTAATTTTGGTGTCCAAATGTACATATTTGCGGATACTTAATCCAATAAACACACATTTATACACCTACATATGATCAAAAGGGTTCTTATGGCAGCCATCTTGGATTTTCACGCACTTATGCCAACACATATATATATTTTTTTCCATCATTTTCACTTCTAAATCACATAAAGGCTGGACTTTAGTGTTCAAATGTACACTTATAATGTCTTTGTGCAATATTTTTAGTTGGCAGTGTTCATTGTTACATTGAAGGATCTCCATCCTCCTCATCATCAGTGTTATCGATTCCCATGGGGCGCTCCTGACCCGTGTTACCACACACCTCTTCATCTGCCCCACACATACACATCTCAGAACAGTTGAGATGCTGAGACCTGCATGAGCAGTGAGACATGCATTGGGTCTTCTTGCAGTTACATTTGATTAGATGTGTGATGGCAGCTGGGGCTGGAGGGTCCTTGGTTGTGATGGGCACCAGCTGATCTCCTTCTGCTCTCCATCCATGTTCTGTTGGTTGTGGAAGCTGGGGGTCCGGTACATCAGCAGGCATCCTTCTGTACTTCAGCTGGCATCACCACCTTGGTGATGATAGTCGTCAGGTCTTCACCCTCATGCGTCATGGGATTCATGGACTCTCTGATCACATTCTTCAGTCGACGAATGCTGTCTTCCTGCCGAGCCCAGACTGTGGTTGATAGGTCGTGGTGCTCCTTGCGTGTAGCTGATTGTGAGCCAGCCATCTGACGGGCTTCTTCAGCAAGCCTACTCAGCTCTGGTGCTGTCAGAAAGAACCTTTCGCGGGCACTGGCATTCTGGGTAATGCCCACAATACCCCCTGTCACCTTCATGATCCTGTTGATGTGCTCCAGTGCATGGTCCACACCTACAGCACAGAAGGGGATTTCATTCTTATGGACACTGAAGTTCCCATCCATGAACTCTTGGTAGATCCCTGGATCTGTCATCTTCAGGGCCTTCATCTCTGCAAGGTACCGGGGAGTCAGCCTGGCATATTTCTGTTTGTCATGTGCAAAGAAGTATATGCACATCTCATCCAGTGAAGACAGGTGAAGCTCAAATTGTCCATCACGGGTGGCACGGATGAATGTGTATATCAGCATTATCATCCGCATGTAGCGTCGCACAAACTTGAACAGTGGACTCTTGGCTTCTTTCCTCTCATCAAACTTTGCCATGGCCTCCAGGACTTCGTTTGACTCGAGGACAGCTAGCATGTTGTTCTGCGCGCTTGTCATCTCCTCTCGGTTGTGTAGATGACAGCTCTGGGCAACCTGTTGTGCTGACTGGGTACATGGGCCCCTCAGATGGGGATGCTCTTGGAAGAATTCGTCCACATAGAGGTCGAAGAGGGCTTGGACAGTGGTGATGTGGGCCTCCAAAGCCCTCTTCATGTGCTTGGCTTCCAGTATTTGTCTGGTCGTTGTTGGGCCATAGATATCAGCCTCAGACCAAGCCTCGTCAAGACCACTGTCCTCTATGGCATTCCCAGCAGCCCTCAGTGCAGCCATCACAGTGTGCATCGCCCCTAGTCGCAGTACCCACTTGCCTTTGCAGTCATCTCTGGTCATCTCCAGCTGTTTGGCTCGCTCATACAGGGCCATGTCTAAGGTGATCACTGTCTTCCTATCGGGACCCATGACCATGCAGTTGATTTGCTGTGTCTGTTTCAAGACTGTTATCAGTGTTTGCCATTCATGGGCTGGTGCTGCTACCAATGGCAGGGCGTTGACCTCTGTCAGAGACTTCGAAGAGGAGAGCAGTGAGTTGTAGGCTGTCCAAGTTGGGATATCGTGATGCTTGATCCTACTGCCAGGTGGTTGTTTTGGATCGTGGACGAGTGACCCAACAGGGTCAGCATGCTGGGGTTCTGCAGCTTGCAGCTGGTCATCTGGTGGGATGATGTCGTCTTGTACGTCCTCAGCTTCAGCTGTTCGCATGATTGTGCGTGAAAGTAGCCACACTGTGTCCGTCGCAGAGTACGGCTTGGTGACATCTGGGTTTGACCGTGTCTTGAAGCTATACGTGGTACCTGTGGCAGATTGTTTGTTTGGTGCTTGGCAAGGAACAAAGTCTGGAGCAGTCAGAACCTTGAGTGAGCGGTGTCTGGCCTTTCGGTCATGTAGTGTCAGTGTTCTATGTTCATCTGTGGAGGGTGCATGTTCCCGTCGTTGGTAGAGTGCCCAGGCTGTAGCATGGAGTGTCCGCTTCCCATCAGGTGTGTCTTCATTGAAGTCACTGTTGTCCACTGCAAAGAAGACAAACGTCCCTATGCGCATGGTTCTTGGAAAGTATACACCCTGTTCTGTCGTAGACTCTATGACTGAGTTGGCCAGCTGTGTCTCCAACCGCAAGATCCGACTATAATCAACAGACAGACCGAACCCATGCAGGAAATCCAGAAGCTTCTTGTTTCTGGTGGACTGATGGACTACAATGGCAACGGCAAGCTGCTGTGGCCATTCTAAGCGATGGCGGAATGGTGCATCTGGCTCTTTGGGCTTGTACGTGACTTGGCGTTTTGACTTGTAGCCGTACATGATGTTCTGACTGATGGTTATAACATCTCGATGAATAGTGGCTGAGCGCATAGTCTCTGGCTCAATGCTCGTGGCTGGTCCTTCCAGTAGCCAGCGGAGGAAAGCATAGAGTACTTTGGGTACATGCTTTTCAGCATCATCAGTGTTCATTTCTCCTTCAAATTGCCATGGGTGCTTGTTCTGACAAGCAATGGCACTGCGGAGAACAGAGGCACTCTCAAACAGTTGTTCGATGTTTTTTTCATTTGTCTTCGTCATTGCATCTTCGACAGCTGCATCACGCACGGCAGTGGAGAATACACAGTCTGACTCGTTTCGACGTTTTGGTTTCATGAAGTGAACGTCATCAATGTGAGAGTTGATTTTCTCCTTCATGCCTTGGGTAGTAGGTGATGGGACATTGTGCACACCATTATTGTCAAGAATCCTGGAGTAAACCGACTTCAGGTCAGACATGTTGAGAATTTCACCAGCTTGGAGTAGAGAGCGAACAAGGCTGACAAACTCAATGTCTGCGGCTATTTTGATAACATTAGTTTCTTGCAGTATGTGTTCTTTGTCATCACTTGATGTCCCACTCTTGGGAGCACGTTGGACATTCTGCACCCAGCATGGGAGATGATACTTGACGTCGATCGCATGAGCATCATGTGCACTGATGGCAGCACTCAGCTGAACTTTCCACTTGTGGTTGCTGCCTTCTTCAACAGCTTTCTTCAGCTGTTTACCTGCGTTGAACGTGCATACAACATGTACACTTTCCTTAGTGACCTCTTGACAGAAGAAACAAAGGTCTCTGTTGAATGGAGTTGATGATGAACGTGTGAAGCGAAGAGTCTCGTCTTGCGTAGAACCTGAGGTACTTGCAGCGGCAGGTGCAGAAGAAGGACGTCCACACCTCTTATGAAGATGCTGGGTGTCGCCATGTTCGCAGGCTTTCTGGTGGCGAACTCTAGCACGCTCCAGGTGAGCAGTGTTGCATGTAGATCCATAACATGCCCGGTGCCACTTTGCTTTATTGTTCCTCAAGTCAGTGGCAGTGAAACAGCTTAATCGTTCGCTGATCTGTTTGAAGTCGGCATCACCATATCGTGCCCTCTCCTGGATGAACTGGAGAAACTTTGCATATGAGCCCAGTGCTGGCTCAGTCACTAGTGCACCTTGGGGATCCTGGCACTGAATGCAAAGTGTGAAATCAGTTTCTTTCTTGGTTTTCTTGCTTTTTGGCTCCATCATAGCTCAGGGTCACGAATCTGGAACATACAAATAACAAATAACAATTAAGATAGATGTGCATTAAGTTAGATTTTGGACACTGGTTCGGCTGTGCCATAAAAACCTATTTTTATCCCTTGTAGGTTATTAAAGAAGGTTTCATTCAATTCTCTATCCCCAAAAATGTACAACTGGACACCAGAATCGAAACTCTAGGTCATTTAGAAGCCAAGATAATGGAATTTTACGTTTTCGACATCCGCCATTTTGAAAATCCAAAATGGCCGCCATAAAGAACTTGAAACAATTGGAGACATATTTTTTCTAGAACTTATATCATCCCTAAAGACAGCCCAACCAGTGTCCAAAAATTAACAAGCAATTTCACCGGGCATTTCAATCTGCTACATTGGCCCCCCCACTACATTGTAAATAACTCTCCATGTGGAATAACATCTGTTAATGGTGATGTCATAGGTGCCTCCATTATGACGTCATAATTCGACAAGTACAAAACTTCATCCGATCAAGATGAAATTTCTTGAGCATATTCTCAGAATAAATGTTTAGAAAAAAAATAATTATGACGTCATCGTTCACGTGGTTCGGCCGCCATATTTGTTTTAAGACAAAAGCCTTAAAAACCAATAAAAATTCATCCTGGCGAGGGTTTGCAATCTCTGGTTGCTCTTTCTTGTTTGTACTGTGATTGGCTACATCTATGATTAGACCTCGAGTATCATTTGGACTGTTTTTGGCTCCATCTAGGATTAGACCTCGAGGTATCATTTTTACTGTGATTGGCTACACCTTGGATTCGACCACGAGGAACATTTGTACTATGATTGGCTACACCTAGGATTATATGAGGGCCAGATACCGAAACCCTCCCGCCCCTCGGAATTTCAGAGACCGGTATGTTTAGACACCCGTATATGTCCTTTCAATATCCGTTTGACTGCAAAAAAATAGTGGTGGATAAATACAAAAATTACCTGATATGAGATACGGGCGACATTGCACATTTTACGCTAAAAAAATACTGAAGGAAAAATGAAAGTGGGTGATGAATTTGACCCCCAGATCTTCCTCAACAATGTTGTTGTGTTGGTTTAAAGAAGTAAACCTTCTACCTGAACATTGTTGTTGTGTTGTTTAAAGAAGTAAAAGTTTTTACTGAACATTGTTGTTGTGTTGTTTTAAAGAAGTAAACCTTCTTCCTGAACATTGTTGTTGTGTTGTTTTAAATAAGTAAACCTTCTTCCTGAACATTGAAGGATGTAAACCTTCTTCATGAATATTATTGTTGTGTTGGTTAAATAAGCTGTTTTGGGTCTTTGGGGTCATTTGGTATTTTGGATCTTCAGGGGCTTTTTGGTCTTCAGGGTCATTTTGATCTTGAGGGTCTTTTGGATCCTCAGGGCCTTTAAGGGTATTTTGGGCCTTTCAGGGTATTTTGGGCCTTTAAAGGTATTTTGGGTCTTTGAGGTGTTTTGGGGTCTTCAGGGTCTTTTGGGTCTTCGGGGTCATTTGGGTCTTGAGGGTCTTTTGGATTCTCAGGGCCTTTAAGGGTATTTTGGGTCTTTTGGGTGTTTTGGGTCTTCCGGGTATTTTGGGTCTTCAGGGTATTTTGGGTCTTCGGGGTGTTTTATGTCTTTGGGGTCTTTTATGTCTTTTGGGTATTCGGGGTCTTTTGGGTCTACAGGATGTTTTGGGTCTTCAGGGTCTTTTGGGTCTTCAGGGTGCTTTGGGTTTTTGGGGTCTTTTGGGTCTTTGGGGCCATTTGGGTCTCAGGGTATTTTGGATCCTCAGGGCCTTTAAAGGTATTTTGTACCTTTAAGGGTATTTTGGGTCTTTGGGTGTTTTGGGTCTTTGGGGTCTTTGGGGTCTTCAGGGTATTTTGGGTCTACAGGGTATTTTGGGTCTGCAGGGTATTTTGGATCTTTGGGGGTCTTGGTGGTCTTAAGGGTCTTTTTGGATTTAAAGGGTCATCAAAGGTCTGAGGGGTTTCAGCAGTCTCAACGTAATTAAGAGTTCACGGACTGTGTTTTGGGTGTTAATTTTATTCGAAGAAGAAGACGTTTTGGTCGCATATAGACATACATAACCATATACGTTTGCTCTATTATAATAAGATTTATCAATATTATGTCAACCTCAGGCACATTATTTAGTACATAGCAGCCATATTTCCATATTCTCATTCAATGACCGTCCTTTTGGGTCTGGCTTTCATACATCCAGTATGGTTCACTGTGTAATTGAAACATGATACTTTATATATCAATATGAAATCATATAAAAATATCACAACGACATACACTATAATATGACATGGAAGCCATTTCTGTATCTCATAGTTAGGTATGACATTGTATTAGAATGACTTCTCTATCTCTAAAGACAGTCCTTGTTTTGATTGTGATATGAAAACATCCACATTGGTGTAAAGTTTTATGTGCACATATTTTCAGTTTTATTTGCAAACAAAAATTTAAGAAATTCTAAAGTTACATTCGCTCAAGTGTTGTTCACTTATATTGCAGAACGTACCACATTTTGAATTTTGCTCCAATTTCAAATTGACTTGGGAAAAATGCCAGGGGCATACAAAAGGCCCCTTTATATAGTGTGTGCCATGTGGCAAACTTTATAAAAGAAGGGATATTCCATGGCTTGTAGAAAATGGCAAACAATAGAAAAGAATGGACATTCAAAAAATCTTGTGTGCATGCTGGACTACCTGTGTGTTCTTAGGAGGAACCAAGTAATGCTCTAGAAAAGTTCATACAAAGGGGTGACAATTTGATTCACACAGCTGCATGAAGAAGTAAATGTATTTTCTTTGCCAGATGTAGGGCGCCCCTTTAGAGACCCGCCCTCGGAAAAGAGAGCAAATACATATTGTTACAGACGTGGCTTGGATGTTATTTACCGAGCGGTTTTATGGTATGACCACGTCTGCACAAGTTACCCGATTGTGCCCGAACGTTGACTAATCGCGCTATGCTAGACCAATGAAGGAAAAAGAAGACACCCGGCTGGATCACAATAACACAATACGACACCAGGGGTTCAGTTCTCAAGACCTCCGGAGGAGGTTATATTAAGGCGGAAGGTTAGATTACAGGGACAAGAGGGAAACATAGGAAGGTGGGCACTTAAACACACTTATATTAACCCCAACAGACGACAGATAAACGGGACAAGGCTCACTCACACGGGGTTTGATGGCAAGGAAAGCGGGTAGCGATCGCTCCAGGTGCACCTGGGCTCAGGGCAGGATCACGTACGGTCCAGTTTAAGAGATGCGGTGGAGGTATTGCAGCGCTCGAGGGGTGGCGACTTCTCTCTCCAGGCTGGGGGCGCATCTGACGTCACATCCGGCGCGGGGCCGCGTATATCCGGCGGGGAGTGACACGCCCTCGGCTCGTTAGCTCCGCCCCAGATGGAATCGGCACGTTGCTTCTCATTGGGTGCGTGGGGGGGTTACTGGCTCCGCCCCTGACGAGGAGCTGACAGCCAGCCCCTTCGGGGTAACGCCGTGGAGCGCATGGTCATGGCGGGTAACCGAGCCGGTGTGAGGACGCACACTCCCCGCCCCTCTGTTGTTGTAGTCGTAGTTGTAATTGTTGTTGTAGTTGTTGTTTGGGGAAGAAGATGGGAGGAGGTATGGGAAAGGTCCTAAACTCACTACTGATGCCATATAATCACATTGTGGTGCAACAAAGAGTCATAATTAATGGAAACGAGGCCTTAACTGACATAGATTAAGAATAACTAGGAAGATGTCCGAAAGTTGTCTACGTGTGGTGCGGTGGACCTGGGCACGACATTTAATGGGGGAATAAGGGGAAGGTCGGCTCTACTGATTGTTATTTACATGCAATGGGACTAGGGAATGGGGGATTGGGGAAAGTTGGGGAGTATTGGAGAAAATAGGGGAATATTTACAAGCGGATATGGAGGCCAAATTCCATATTCGCAACATTGCACCCTTCTCTACCCTCGGGGCGTCCCGACCCGATAAATTTTTACCTACTTTAGTGTGGCACGCAATGTAGTTCCCTCTACTATTAACTCTACCCTGAGTGCGACAGTTTTACAGATATTCACAAATGAGTAAATATGTCCCCCTGCGACGTTGCACCCTTCTCCTCACAGAAACACACCCACAGGATAACCGAATCCGGAAAGAATTCGCAAACTACACATACAGCCGGTAGGGAGCATTATTTACAAGATTACGCTGATATCTAGACTACGATCCAGGACCTGTCTTTGGAGGAACACATGCAGATGTTATGCATAGAGAGAGAGCGCGCTTGCCAGCATCGATACACCAACCCACGAGTGCTCTGTGGCCGACGGCCTTTAATAACGTGCAGAGCACCCTTCCCGAGCATCAACAGCACCACCCCACCACCAATCGGTGCAGTCACCATTGTTCATTGGAATAAAAATAAATTCGACAACCCCTAACCCTGCAGGTGTCTCTTGCTCTTCTTGTGGTGCACTTGGTGGTGTTAACTATTAGTGGTTCACCTGTATGGCATAGGTGCCACGTTGATCCATAGGTCCATCCCCGGGTGGTGCTTGGCCGCAAACGAACTGCGGTCCATTGTGGGTGGCCACAAACATTGCGGTCCATATGGTGTATCGATCCCGGCAGCAAACAGCGAAAGTGCAGGCCCACAACTGCGCAGCCAGCACCTCTCTCTCCTCTCTCTCTACCCCAAAGCCAGATCCTCGGAGGTGGGAGACAAAAGAAGAAACAAGTGAGTAAGGTGGTAAGGGCGCAAAAGTGCACGCAATGTAAGGTGATGCACACTGGGGGCACATGGGAACCAGGTGAGACAGGTACGTTCCTATCGTACGCCCCCCCCCCCCACCAGGTAACCTACATGGCCCCTCCCTTACCCCTTACTGCATCCACAAAACACAACACTACCCATAAACATCTACTTTACAAATCAACAAACATCCCTACTGTCTTCCCCGTTCCTCCCATATACCAAATTCGTCTTCTCTCCCTCCTAACCAATCAAATTTGCCATTTTCAACTCTCATCAAAATTTGCCATTTTCAACTCAACATCAAAATTTGCCATTACCAATTCATCATCAGTCCCTCCTAGGGAGGGAGAGATGGAATCACCCCAATGTCTCATCCACGTCGTGATGCGTCTCACAAATCCTCACAGCAATTCTCATTTCTGCAACACAACCAAAGAAAACACAGGTGTGGAGTCATCATCATCACCACAGGTAAGTGGCTGCGTATGGTGCGACAGGTTCATCAATCCTAACTATTTCCTAAATGACTTTAACAACTTTACACTACCCGGGGTCTTTCTCCGGCCAAACCATTGGCCCTCTTACACTATGGGTTCTAAAAACCAATTCCCATTGGCCAAACTGTGGTGCTCTTCAATTTGGGGTCTCACTCCCCCGATTCATCTCCCGGTGCCCTCGCACAATTTCTGGGCTGTGGCGTGTACCTCTCCCAGTGGGTCCACCCACCTGCACACCTCCACCACTGCAGTTGCCTCCGAGCTTACCTGCTCCTTACCCTAACCTAACTACCTGGGGAAGGCCCTCTGGCACTCTCCCCACTCGGTGCCCTCTCTGGCACTGGGCTACCCGGGTCCATCCTCCGGATCCTCGGGCCCCATCCACAACTCTACCGGCTCCCAGAGCCCACCTGCGGCCTCACCTGGCCGACATCCTCACAGTGGTGGAGTGCCCAACCAACTACACACACTAACAGGCTACACGCCCCGCCATTTCCACAACACTAATGCACCCATTCACAACACCATTCTGCAACCGCACCACAAATGCCAATATCCAACCACAATTTACCTGTACCCTCTACCTAACACTTACACTACCCGCCCCGGGTACTCGTGAAAGGGGTCCACTCTTCCCCCATCCACACCTTCGCACCATGCACACCACTCCGTACCACTTACTCCAACTCTCTCCACACACCTGTACTTGCACACCTGTGCTCTCACACTTGGTGCCACCTGCACCCTTCTCTCCCCAAGCGCATTCGCGCTGATCCACACACTCACTACTCATACACTGCTCCACACACCTGTCCAATTGCACACCTGTGCAATCACACCTGTTCCATCCTCACACACACGGCATCATCTCAGCTAACTACTCCCTTCTGAAACTTGCGCTTCCCAGTCGTCCCTTTAAACTATTGCGCTCCCTCGTCATTATCCTCCATACTAAACTACCTGCGTCCCCACTACAGGTATCAGTCACTAACTAACCTTAACGTTACCTAAGGTCATCTTCTCTAGATCCCTACACACAATATCCTAACCCACCCGGGCTAGTTTTCACTGCCATACACCCCATAAGCTATTGCTCCTTTGCCCCCCATATGGGAAGGATGGTGGATTTGCCATCCCACCACATCGGGGGTCTCTCACTACCAATTTCGCACATCAAATTGCAACAAATTAAAAATTTGCCAATCACTACCCATCATCTGCCAATCACTACTGCCAATCCCTTGCCAATCATCAAATTTTGTTTTTCTCCAATTTTGGGTCCAAAACACTAACCTCATCACCCAGTCGACTCACTAATACCTCTCGGTGCGCCAATCCCTGTCCAAAGCCCGGCTTCGTAAAGCCAAGCAATGGATGCTGGTTGTTTTGTGCCAGCGGCTGGATGCGTCCGGCACTCGGTGCAGGGACGGGGGCTTACCCGGGCCGAGATCCCACGCATCACCTCGGCGTGGAGCCATCCAATGTCCCGATCTCGACCTGCCGGCACGTCTCAACAAAACGTGGTCGCCATAACGACCCTTCCTATCGGGCTGCCAGCTCCGCCTAGTGGAGCACGGACGCGGCCGTCCAAAGCGAGGCCCAGCACGCACCGAGGGCCCGATTCGGCTATAAGTCGTTCTCAACTCTACCCCATCTAACGTCGATGCTTCACCTGGACGCTTACACCCCGCAGCCCGTTCCTTGCTCACACATCCAGCCGTTTCCATGCCCCTCGTACCTTTCCTTACACACCCAGGTACACCCATTCCACTCACAGCCTTGGTCACACACCTGACCACCGAACACTTTGGCACACATTCGTCACTCGCACACCTCACCAATACACCGCTTCGCGCCCCCTCCTCGGTCACCTCCTCTGTGACAATCACAGGTGTGCCCTCATTCGCACACCCAACCACGTGCCTCACCACCAACTCCAGCGTGCATTCCCACTCACGCTCGACCATTCCAGGTGTGCATCCTCGCTCACCTGTCACAACAAACTCACTCTCCTTGTCACTCTCACTACTCTCACCTCCATTCTTGACAGCGCACTCACCCTTACTCTCGACAGCGCACTCTTTCCTCGTGCACCTGTCCGTCACACACCTTTCTCGCGCACACTCTCCCGTTACACCCTCTGTAACACTCACCACAGGTGGACACTCTTCCTTACTTCTGACAGCGCACTCTTTCCTCATGCACCTGTCCGTCACACACCTTTCTCGCGCACACTCTCCCGTTACACCCTCTGTAACACTCACCACACCGCGCTCCCATGTGCTCCCTCGCACACACGCTACGACCGACTCACTCTCGCCAGCACCCTCACTCCTTGGCACGCACTTTTTCCTCACACACCCCAGAGTCGGACTTTCTTGCACACCTCCATTTTCGCACACCAGACCTGTCGCACACTTCACCAACGGCCTCTCACGAACACCCGGGTCTATCTCGACCCCCAAGCTTATTAAATCCCCTGGCGCATCATACGCACGACCATATTGGTCACCACTTACACCGGGTCCTCTTCCTCTTCGCTTCTCCTCCATCACCTGCGAATCCCTCATCCGGTTAATGAGCACATCATCACGATCCGAACACAGACTTTGGACCAATTCTTTTACTTCCTCCTTTATCTCTTTCTTATCCTCTCTCCGTCGCTTCTTAATTTCGCTCACCCCTTCTTCCACTTCTTCTAATTTTTGCTTCATCTCCTTCATCTCTTCGTGCGCCCCTTTAAGTTCTTCCTCTAACTCCACTTTATTTTTTTCTATGTGCTCCCGCACCTCCCGCTCTTTAACCTCCATTACCTCTACCACCTTGTCCATTTTCCTCGTCAGGTCCTCATGTACCGTCTGGCACTCTTTTTTAATTACCCCTACGTCCTTTTTCATCTCCTTCTGTGTCGATTTTAAACCCTCTATTACCGCTGTGTTCTTCTTTACCTGGTCCCCCAACTCCTTTTGTCCCACTGTCAGTTGTTCTACTCCCAGCGTCAACTCCTCTATACCACCTTGCAATTTTACAGTCCCCTTTCTCACCTCCTTCTCCATGCGCTCCTTACAGTGCCTCACCTCCTCGCGCACTCCTCCGACCTCCTCACTCACTCCTCTTCTGATCTCCTCTCCCATCACTTGCATCTCCTGCCCAGATGCCACCCTCATCTGCTCCATTTCCTCCCTGTGAGCATCCAGTTTGGTTTCTACCCCCATTCTGACCCCCTCTATCTGCTGCTCCATTTGTTTAACTTCCCTTTCCGCTTGGTCCCTCATGTCCCTCAATTTGCCTTCCATACTGTTTTCTAACCCCTCTAACCCATTTTTCACTCCCTCTATTTGATTCTCTTGAGCGGCCATTCTGTTTTCTACCCCCGTTAACCCATGTTTCACTCCCTCTATCTGATTCTCTTGAGCGGCCATTCTGTTTTCTACCCCCGTTAACCCATTCTTTACTTCTTTTATCCCGTTGTCTAACCCCTCAAATTTCTTTTCTAATCCCTCACCGGTACCCCTCATTTGGCCCTCCAATCGCTCACCCTGAGCATCCATCCGGTTCCCCATTACCCCCATTTGGTCCTCCAATCGCTCACCCAATCGCTCATTATCAGCCCTCGTTTCCTCCCTCATTTTCTCGCTATTCTGGGCCATAAGGGCCTTCATTTGTATGAAAAAAAGGCCCCAATCCATCGGGGGCGCTGCCACGGTCGCTGGCGCGGTGATCAGCGAGGCGCCATTTTGCGCGCCCGCTTCTTCGTGCGTGACGGCGCTATTTTGCGAACCTGCCGCCCTCACTGCTTCGCTCTCCTCCTGTCCCTCATTTTGGTCCTGGATCGACCCTACCTCACTCTCCTTTACCGGACCCCAGCTGTCTTGATCCGCCATAGCGCGACTTTCAAAATTCGGTTTTTATTTTTTATTTTCGTAAAACAAATTCAAATTTCGCCGTTATAATTTCGCGCGGGAAACGCGCTCCGAATCGATTCGGTCGAGCGCCGTACGCGCTCCGGCTCGATTTTCCCTCCCAAAATTTGGGCCTAACTAATTTAGTCCCGGGTTCGAATTCCACTCCTCGACACCAATTGTTACAGACGTGGCTTGGATGTTATTTACCGAGCGGTTTTATGGTATGACCACGTCTGCACAAGTTACCCGATTGTGCCCGAACGTTGACTAATCGCGCTATGCTAGACCAATGAAGGAAAAAGAAGACACCCGGCTGGATCACAATAACACAATACGACACCAGGGGTTCAGTTCTCAAGACCTCCGGAGGAGGTTATATTAAGGCGGAAGGTTAGATTACAGGGACAAGAGGGAAACATAGGAAGGTGGGCACTTAAACACACTTATATTAACCCCAACAGACGACAGATAAACAGGACAAGGCTCACTCACACGGGGTTTGATGGCAAGGAAAGCGGGTAGCGATCGCTCCAGGTGCACCTGGGCTCAGGGCAGGATCACGTACGGTCCAGTTTAAGAGATGCGGTGGAGGTATTGCAGCGCTCGAGGGGTGGCGACTTCTCTCTCCAGGCTGGGGGCGCATCTGACGTCACATCCGGCGCGGGGCCGCGTATATCCGGCGGGGAGTGACACGCCCTCGGCTCGTTAGCTCCGCCCCAGATGGAATCGGCACGTTGCTTCTCATTGGGTGCGTGGGGGGGTTACTGGCTCCGCCCCTGACGAGGAGCTGACAGCCAGCCCCTTCGGGGTAACGCCGTGGAGCGCATGGTCATGGCGGGTAACCGAGCCGGTGTGAGGACGCACACTCCCCGCCCCTCTGTTGTTGTAGTCGTAGTTGTAATTGTTGTTGTAGTTGTTGTTTGGGGAAGAGGATGGGAGGAGGTATGGGAAAGGTCCTAAACTCACTACTGATGCCATATAATCACATTCTGGTGCAACGAAGAGTCATAATTAATGGAAACGAGGCCTTAACTGACATAGATTAAGAATAACTAGGAAGATGTCCGAAAGTTGTCTACGTGTGGTGCGGTGGACCTGGGCACGACATTTAATGGGGGAATAAGGGGAAGGTCGGCTCTACTGATTGTTATTTACATGCAATGGGACTAGGGAATGGGGGATTGGGGAAAGTTGGGGAGTATTGGAGAAAATAGGGGAATATTTACAAGCGGATATGGAGGCCAAATTCCATATTCGCAACAATATATTAGGGGTTTAACACCTCCCTCCCTCGCAAACCCCTTTAATGTGCTCAGATTTTAATGCAGTCAATACACCTTCGTTATGTATCAGATATGCAGCTTTTGGCCAAGTTTCATCAACATTAAGAGTGTGTACTTTCGGAAAAGAGAGCAAACACCTATTTTGGGTGGGTTTAAACCCCCCACAGACCATCTTGGACCTCGATTTGTTTATGCCGTGAACAAACATTGGTACATCACGGGTGATGAAGGTTGTGGGCAAGTTTCATCAAAATGGTGTGTGTAATTTTGGAGAAGAGAGCAAATACCTATTTTGGGTGGGTTTAAATCCCCCTCCCCCTACCCGTATACCCCTTTATTGTGCACGGATTTCGAATTTGGTTCAAAAGCCATTAACTAGACATATTGGCCGATGTATATTCCAAGTTTCAGCTAGTTTCCCTGCATAGCCGTTGAGATATGAGCGCCAACACATTTTGGGCGGACGGACGGACGGACAGACATCAACGTGATTTCGAGGGTTTTCTAAATAAAACTCAAGAATGCAGAAATGGGCGTTGCTGAAATTTGGAACATATTACCTGGAGGTACAAAGTATTTACTTCTGAAATTTGCAGCCGATTTCGTCCAGTAGAAGCCGAGAAACGAATTTTCAGTCCCCATGTTAAAGCTGCATAAACGATCCCTCATATAAAGGGAGGGGCGCTTTGTGTCTCCCATGATAGTAAATTTTGGGCATATAAAGAAATATCTGACCAAATAGTAAATTTTGATGTTTAGTTAGTTTGGGCAAAGTGACCAATCATGAGTTTGAAATGAATATTGTTCATTGTGATTTTACTTTTACATCTTTCATTGTGAAATATTGCTCATTGTGCTTATTGTATCTGGGGATCAAATTCATCACCCACTTTCATTTTGGTTTCAGAAATTTGTCGTAAAATGTGCAATGTCGTCCATATTTCATATCGGGTATTTTTTTAAATCCACCAATGCTTTTTTTTACAGACAAGCGAATATTGAAATTACACAAAATACGATACTAGATCTTGTCATACATAATGCACAATTAAATAATCTCATCAATTTTGATGTTTGCTTTGAGACAGCTTGACTTGTTGGTAAACAAAGCAATAGTTTGTGCGATTGTGGTCATTGTAATCTTTGGTGTGCAATGATTATTTGTTTAGGGATAACGTGTTTAAAATCTCAACTTGTCCAAATAGGCTTCTTGTGATATCTGGAGTGTATGATTGAAGATTAAATGAGTCAAATGAAGTACAAATTCGTCTAAGAAAATGAGTTTTATGCTGTGGACAAAACTCCATGTGGTTGGTTGATTAAAATGAACAAGTTGGAAACCTTCCAAGTCAAAGCTGGAATCCTTCCAAGTTACGTGACGATGTAAGAGAATCACTGATGTCTTCCACTTCACAGGAATACTCGTGTTTGTGAATGCCAAAATTTCTGAAATGTGAATGCTAGTTTAGTAACCTGAGATCCAGTCGATTAGCCTGAGATCCAATTGATTAGCCTGAGATCCAGTCGATTAGCCTGAGATCCAGTCGATTAGCCTGAGATCCAATTGATTAGCCCAAGATCCAGTCGATTAGCCTGAGATCCAATTGATTAGCCTGAGATCCAGTCGATTAGCCTGAGATCCAATTGATTAGCCTGAGATCCAGTCGATTAGCCTGAGATCCAATTGATTAGCCTGAGATCCAGTCGATTAGCCTGAGATCCAATTGATTAGCCTGAGATCCAGTCGATTAGCCTGAGATCCAATTGATTAGCCTGAGATCCAGTCGATTAGCCTGAGATCCAATTGATTAGCCTGAGATCCAGTCGATTAGCCTGAGATCCAATTGATAAGCCTGAGATCCAGTCGATTAGCCTGAGATCCAATTGATTAGCCTGAGATCCAGTCGATTAGCCTGAGATCCAATTGATTAGCCTGAGATCCAGTCGATTAGCCTGAGATCCAATTGATTAGCCTGAGATCCAGTCGATTAGCCTGAGATCCAATTGATTAGCCTGAGATCCAGTCGATTAGCCTGAGATCCAATTGATTAGCCTGAGATCCAATTGATTAGCCTGAGATCGATTAGCCAGTCGATTAGATTAGCCTGATTAGATTAGCCTGATTAGATTAGCCAGTCGATGTTATTTGTTTTATGTGTCTGTTTGTCTTTCTGTGTGATTAATTTTCGCTCTTTCACGAGCCTCGATCTTGTATACAAAAAAAAAAAAAAAAAAAAAAAAAAGATCCAGTCGATTAGCCTGAGATCCAATTGATTAGCCTGAGATCCAGTCGATTAGCCTGAGATCCAGTCGATTAGCCTGAGATCCAATTGATTAGCCTGAGATCCAGTCGATTAGCCTGAGATCCAATTGATTAGCCTGAGATCCAGTCGATTAGCCTGAGATCCAATTGATTAGCCTGAGATCCAGTCGATTAGCCTGAGATCCAATTGATTAGCCTGAGATCCAATTGATTAGCCTGAGATCCAGTCGATTAGCCTGAGATCCAGTCGATTAGCCTGAGATCCAATTGATTAGCCTGAGATCCAGTCGATTAGCCTGAGATCCAATTGATTAGCCTGAGATCCAGTCGATTAGCCTGAGATCCAATTGATTAGCCTGAGATCCAATTGATTAGCCTGAGATCCAGTCGATTAGCCTGAGATCCAATTGATTAGCCTGAGATCCAGTCGATTAGCCTGAGATCCAATTGATTAGCCTGAGATCCAATTGATTAGCCTGAGATCCAGTCGATTAGCCTGAGATCCAATTGATTAGCCTGAGATCCAATTGATTAGCCCAAGATCCAGTCGATTAGCCTGAGATCCAATTGATTAGCCTGAGATCCAGTCGATTCGCCTGAGATCCAGTCGATTAGCCTGAGATCCAATTGATTAGCCTGAGATCCAGTCGATTAGCCTGAGATCCAATTGATTAGCCTGAGATCCAATTGATTAGCCTGAGATCCAATTGATTAGCCTGAGATCCAGTCGATTAGCCTGAGATCCAATTGATTAGCCTGAGATCCAATTGAATAGCCTGAGATCCAGTCGATTAGCCTGAGATCCAATTGATTAGCCTGAGATCCAGTCGATTAGCCTGAGATCCAATTGATTAGCCTGAGATCCAGTCGATTAGCCTGAGATCCAATTGATTAGCCTGAGATCCAATTGATTAGCCTGAGATCCAGTCGATTAGCCTGAGATCCAGTCGATTAGCCTGAGATCCAATTGATTAGCCTGAGATCCAGTCGATTAGCCTGAGATCCAATTGATTAGCCTGAGATCCAGTCGATTAGCCTGAGATCCAATTGATTAGCCTGAGATCCAGTCGATTAGCCTGAGATCCAATTGATTAGCCTGAGATCCAATTGATTAGCCTGAGATCCAATTGATTAGCCTGAGATCCAATTGATTAGCCTGAGATCCAGTCGATTAGCCTGAGATCCAATTGATTAGCCTGAGATCCAGTCGATTAGCCTGAGATCCAATTGATTAGCCTGAGATCCAATGGATTAGCCTGAGATCCAATTGATTAGCCTGAGATCCAATTGATTAGCCTGAGATCCAGTCGATTCGCCTGAGATCCAATTGATTAGCCTGAGATCCAGTCGATTCGCCTGAGATCCAGTCGATTAGCCTGAGATCCAATTGATTAGCCCAAGATCCAGTCGATTAGCCTGAGATCCAATTGATTAGCCTGAGATCCAGTCGATTAGCCTGAGATCCAATTGATTAGCCTGAGATCCAGTCGATTAGCCTGAGATCCAATTGATTAGCCTGAGATCCAATTGATTAGCCTGAGATCCAATTGATTAGCCTGAGATCCAGTCGATTAGCCTGAGATCCAATTGATTAGCCTGAGATCCTGTCGATTCGCCTGAGATCCAATTGATTAGCCTGAGATCCAGTCGATTAGCCTGAGATCCAATTGATTAGCCTGAGATCCAGTCGATTAGCCTGAGATCCAATTGATTAGCCTGAGATCCAGTCGATTCGCCTGAGATCCAATTGATTAGCCTGAGATCCAGTCGATTAGCCTGAGATCCAATTGATTAGCCTGAGATCCTGTCGATTCGCCTGAGATCCAATTGATTAGCCTGAGATCCAGTCGATTATCCTGAGATCCAATTGATTAGCCTGAGATCCAGTCGATTAGCCTGAGATCCAATTGATTAGCCTGAGATCCAGTCGATTCGCCTGAGATCCAATTGATTAGCCTGAGATCCAGTCGATTCGCCTGAGAGCCAATTGATTAGCCTGAGATCCAGTCGATTAGCCTGAGATCCAGTCGATTAGCCTGAGATCCAGTCGATTAGCCTGTGATCCAATTGCTTAGCCTGAGATCCAGTCGATTAGCCTGAGATCCAATTGATTAGCCTGAGATCCAGTCGATTCGCCTGAGATCCAATTGATTAGCCTGAGATCCAGTCGATTAGCCTGAGATCCAATTGATTAGCCTGAGATCCAGTCGATTAGCCTGAGATCCAATTGATTAGCCTGAGATCCAGTCGATTAGCCTGAGATCCAATTGATTAGCCTGAGATCCAATTGATTAGCCTGAGATCCAGTCGATTAGCCTGAGATCCAATTGATTAGCCTGAGATCCAGTCGATTAGCCTGAGATCCAGTCGATTAGCCTGAGATCCAATTGATTAGCCTGAGATCCAGTCGATTAGCCTGAGATCCAATTGATTAGCCTGAGATCCAGTCGATTAGCCTGAGATCCAATTGATTAGCCTGAGATCCAGTCGATTAGCCTGAGATCCAATTGATTAGCCTGAGATCCAATTGATTAGCCTGAGATCCAATTGATTAGCCTGAGATCCAATTGATTAGACTGAGATCCAATTGATTAGCCTGAGATCCAATTGATTAGCCTGAGATCCAGTCGATTCGCCTGAGATCCAATTGATGAGCCTGAGATCCAGTCGATTCGCCTGAGAGCCAATTGATTAGCCTGAGATCCAGTCGATTAGCCTGAGATCCAGTCGATTAGCCTGAGATCCAGTCGATTAGCCTGAGATCCAATTGATTAGCCTGAGATCCAGTCGATTAGCCTGAGATCCAATTGATTAGCATGAGATCCAGTCGATTAGCCTGAGATCCAATTGATTAGCCTGAGATCCAGTCGATTAGCCTGAGATCCAATTGATTAGCCTGAGATCCAGTCGATTAGCCTGAGATCCAATCGATTAGCCTGAGATCCAGTCGATTAGCCTGAGATCCAATTGATTAGCCTGAGATCCAGTCGATTAGCCTGAGATCCAATTGATTAGCCTGAGATCCAATTGATTAGCCTGAGATCCAGTCGATTAGCCTGAGATCCAATTGATTAGCCTGAGATCCAGTCGATTAGCCTGAGATCCAGTCGATTAGCCTGAGATCCAATTGATTAGCCTGAGATCCAGTCGATTAGCCTGAGATCCAATTGATTAGCCTGAGATCCAGTCGATTAGCCTGAGATCCAATTGATTAGCCTGAGATCCAGTCGATTAGCCTGAGATCCAATTGATTAGCCTGAGATCCAGTCGATTAGCCTGAGATCCAATTGATTAGCCTGAGATCCAGTCGATTAGCCTGAGATCCAATTGATTAGCCTGAGATCCAGTCGATTAGCCTGAGATCCAATTGATAAGCCTGAGATCCAGTCGATTAGCCTGAGATCCAATTGATTAGCCTGAGATCCAATTGATTAGCTTGAGATCCAGTCGATTAGCCTGAGATCCAATTGATTAGCCTGAGATCCAGTCGATTAGCCTGAGATCCAGTCGATTAGCCTGAGATCCAATTGATTAGCCTGAGATCCAGTCGATTAGCCTGAGATCCAATTGATTAGCCTGAGATCCAGTCGATTAGCCTGTGATCCAATTGCTTAGCCTGAGATCCAGTCGATTAGCCTGAGATCCAATTGATTAGCCTGAGATCCAGTCGATTCGCCTGAGATCCAATTGATTAGCCTGAGATCCAGTCGATTAGCCTGAGATCCAATTGATTAGCCTGAGATCCAGTCGATTAGCCTGAGATCCAATTGATTAGCCTGAGATCCAGTCGATTAGCCTGAGATCCAATTGATTAGCCTGAGATCCAATTGATTAGCCTGAGATCCAGTCGATTAGCCTGAGATCCAATTGATTAGCCTGAGATCCAGTCGATTAGCCTGAGATCCAGTCGATTCGCCTGAGATCCAGTCGATTAGCCTGAGATCCAGTCGATTCGCCTGAGATCCAATTGATTAGCCTGAGATCCAGTCGATTAGCCTGAGATCCAATTGATTAGCCTGAGATCCAGTCGATTAGCCTGAGATCCAATTGATTAGCCTGAGATCCAATCGATTAGCCTGAGATCCAATTGATTAGCCTGAGATCCAATTGATTAGACTGAGATCCAATTGATTAGCCTGAGATCCAATTGATTAGCCTGAGATCCAGTCGATTCGCCTGAGATCCAATTGATGAGCCTGAGATCCAGTCGATTCGCCTGAGAGCCAATTGATTAGCCTGAGATCCAGTCGATTAGCCTGAGATCCAGTCGATTAGCCTGAGATCCAGTCGATTAGCCTGAGATCCAATTGATTAGCCTGAGATCCAGTCGATTAGCCTGAGATCCAATTGATTAGCATGAGATCCAGTCGATTAGCCTGAGATCCAATTGATTAGCCTGAGATCCAGTCGATTAGCCTGAGATCCAATTGATTAGCCTGAGATCCAGTCGATTAGCCTGAGATCCAATCGATTAGCCTGAGATCCAGTCGATTAGCCTGAGATCCAATTGATTAGCCTGAGATCCAGTCGATTAGCCTGAGATCCAGTCGATTAGCCTGAGATCCAATTGATTAGCCTGAGATCCAGTCGATTAGCCTGAGATCCAATTGATTAGCCTGAGATCCAGTCGATTAGCCTGAGATCCAATTGATTAGCCTGAGATCCAGTCGATTAGCCTGAGATCCAATTGATTAGCCTGAGATCCAATTGATTAGCCTGAGATCCAATTGATTAGCCTGAGATCCAGTCGATTAGCCTGAGATCCAATTGATTAGCCTGAGATCCAATTGATTAGCCTGAGATCCAATTGATTAGCCTGAGATCCAAATGATTAGCCTGAGATCCAATTGATTAGCCTGAGATCCAATTGATTAGCCTGAGATCCAATTGATTAGCCTGAGATCCAATTGATTCGCCTGAGATCCAGTCGATTCGCCTGAGGTCCAATTGATTAGCCTGAGATCCAGTCGAATCGCCTGAGAGCCAATTGATTAGCCTGAGATCCAGTCGATTAGCCTGAGATCCAGTCGATTAGCCTGAGATCCAGTCGATTAGCCTGAGATCCAATTGATTAGCCTGAGATCCAGTCGATTAGCCTGAGATCCAATTGATTAGCCTGAGATCCAGTCGATTAGCCTGAGATCCAATTGATTAGCCTGAGATCCAGTCGATTAGCCTGAGATCCAATGGATTAGCCTGAGATCCAGTCGATTAGCCTGAGATCCAATTGATTAGCCTGAGATCCAGTCGATTAGCCTGAGATCCATTTGATTAGCCTGAGATCCAGTCGATTAGCCTGAGATCCAATTGATTAGCCTGAGATCCAATTGATTAGCCTGAGATCCAGTCGATTAGCCTGAGATCCAATTGATTAGCCTGAGATCCAGTCGATTAGCCTGAGATCCAGTCGATTAGCCTGAGATCCAGTCGATTAGCCTGAGATCCAATTGATTAGCCTGAGATCCAGTCGATTAGCCTGAGATCCAATTGATTAGCCTGAGATCCAGTCGATTAGCCTGAGATCCAATTGATTAGCCTGAGATCCAGTCGATTAGCCTGAGATCCAATTGATTAGCCTGAGATCCAATTGATTAGCCTGAGATCCAGTCGATTCGCCTGAGATCCAGTCGATTAGCCTGAGATCCAATTGATTAGCCCAAAATCCAGTCGATTAGCCTGAGATCCAATTGATTAGCCTGAGATCCAGTCGATTAGGCTGAGATCCAATTGATTAGCCTGAGATCCAGTCGATTAGCCTGAGATCCAATTGATTAGCCTGAGATCCAATTGATTAGCCTGAGATCCAATTGATTAGCCTGAGATCCAGTCGATTAGCCTGGTATCCAGTCAATTAGCCTGGTATCCATTCAATTAGCCTGGTATCCAGTCAATTAGCCTGGTATCCAGTCATTTAGCCTGGTATCCAGTCAATTAGCCTGGCATCCAGTCATTTAGCCTGGTATCCAGTCAATTAGCCTGGCATCCAGTCAATTAGCCTGGTATCCATTCAATTAGCCTGGTATCCAGTCGCTTAGCCTGGCATCCAGTCAATTAGCCTGGTATCCAGTCCATTAGCCTGGTATCCATTCAATTAGTCTGGTATCCAGTCAATTAGCCTGGTATCCAGTCATTTAGCCTGGTATCCAGTCAATTAGCCTGGCATCCAGTCAATTAGCCTGGTATCCAGTCAATTCGCCTGGTATTCAGTCATTTCGCCTGGTATCCAGTCAATTCGCCTGGCATCCAGTCAATTAGCCTGGTATCCATTCAATTAGCCTGGTATCCAGTCGCTTAGCCTGGCATCCAGTCAATTAGCCTGGTATCCAGTCAATTCGCCTGGCATCCAGTCAATTAGCCTGGTATCCAGTCAATTAGCCTGGTATCCAGTCAATTCGCCTGGTATCCAGTCAATTAGCCTGGTATCCAGTCGCTTAGCCTGGCATCCAGTCATTTCGCCTGGTATCCAGTCAATTCGCCTGGCATCCAGTCAATTAGCCTGGTATCCATTCAATTAGCCTGGTATCCAGTCGCTTAGCCTGGCATCCAGTCAATTAGCCTGGTGTCCAGTCAATTAGCCTGGTATCCAGTCAATTAGCCTGGTATCCAGTCAATTAGCCTGGTATCCAGTCATTTAGCCTGGTATCCAGTCTTTTGCACTGAGGTCATGTTGATTGTCCTGATGTCCAGTGTGTGGAGACGTATTATGGAATGTACTGATAAATATTTGAATTGAAGTGTTTATTTTTTTTCCGCCACAATGGGCGAAATCGCCCGCCACAAAGCATTGAAGGCCACTGGAGTACACCACAAAGCCTTGAAGGCCACTGGAGGTGCACCACAAAGCCTTGAAGGCCACTGGAGGTGCACCACAAAGCCTTGAAGGCCACTGGAGGTGCACCAAAAAGCCTTGAAGGCCACTGGAGGTGCACCACAAAGCCTTGAAGGCCACTGGAGGTGCACTACAAAGACTTGAAGGCCACTGCAGGTGCACCACAAAGCCTTGAAGGCCACTGGAGGTGCACCACAAAGCCTTGAAGGCCACTGGAGGTGCACCACAAAGCCTTGAAGGCCACTGGAGGTGCACCACAAAGCCTTGAAGGCCACTGGAGGTGCACCACAAAGCCTTGAAGGCCACTGGAGGTGCACCACAAAGCCTTGAAGGCCACTGGAGGTGCACCACAAAGCCTTGAAGGCCACTGGAGGTGCACCACAAAGCCTTGAAGGCCACTGGAGGTGCACCACAAAGCCTTGAAGGCCACTGGAGGTACACCACAAAGCCTTGAAGGCCACTGGAGGTGCACCACAAAGCCTTGAAGGCCACTGGAGGTGCACCACAAAGCCTTGAAGGCCACTGGGGGTGCACCACAAAGCCTTGAAGGCCACTGGAGGTGCACCACAAAGCCTTGAAGGCCACTGGAGGTGCACCACAAAGCCTTGAAGGCCACTGGAGGTGCACCACAAAGCCTTGAAGGCCACTGGAGGTGCACCACAAAGCCCTGAAGGCCACTGGAGGTGCACCACAAAGCCTTGAAGGCCACTGGAGGTGCACCACAAAGCCTTGAAGGCCACTGGAGGTGCACCACAAAGCCTTGAAGGCCACTGGAGGTGCACCACAAAGCCTTGAAGGCCACTGGAGGTGCACCACAAAGCCTTGTAGGCCACTTGAGGTGCACCACAAAGCCTTGAGGCCACTGGAGGTGCACCACAAAGCCTTGAGGCCACTGGAGGTGCGCACCACAAAGCCTTAAAGGCCACTGGAGGTGCACCACAAAGCCTTGAGGCCACTGGAGGTGCACCACAAAGCCTTGAAGGCCACTGGAGGTGCACCACAAAGTCTTGAAGGCCACTGGAGGTGCACCACAAAGCCTTGAGGCCACTGGAGGTGCACCACAAAGCCTTGAGGCCACTGGAGGTGCACCACAATGCCTTGACGCACTGGAGGTGCATCACAAAGCCTTGTAGGCCACTGGAGGTGCACCACAAAGCCCGGTAGGCCACTGGAGGTGCACCACAAAGCCTCGAGGCCACTGGAGGTGCACCACAAAGCCTTGAAGGCCACTGGAGGTGCACCACAAAGCCTTGAGGCCACTGGAGGTGCACCACAAAGCCTTGAGGCCACTGTGGTTGCACCACAAAGCCTTGAAGGCCACAGGAGGTGCACCACAAAGCCTTGAAGGCCACTGGAGGTGCACCACAAAGCCTTGAGGCCACTGGAGGTGCAGCACAAAGCCTTGAGGCCACTGGAGGTGCACCACAAAGCCTTGAAGGCCACTGGAGGTGCACCACAAAGCCTTGTAGGCCACTGGAGGTGCACCACAAAGCCTTGAGGCCACTGGAGGTGTACCACAAAGCCTTGAAGGCCACTGGAGGTGCACCACAAAGCCTTGAGGCCACCGGAGGTGCACCACAAAGCCTTGAGGCCACCGGAGGTGCACCACAAAGCCTTGAAGGCCACTGGAGGTGCACCACAAAGCCTTGAGGCCACTGGAGGTGCACCACAAAGCCTTGAAGGCCACCGGCGGTGCACCACAAAGCCTTGAGGCCACTCTAGGTGCACCACAAAGCCTTGAGGCCACTGGAGGTGCACCACAAAGCCTTTAAGGCCACTGGAGGTGCACCACAAAGCCTTGTAGGGCACTGAAGGTGCACCACAAAGCCTTGAGGCCACTGGAGGTGCACCACAAAGCCTTGAAGGCCACTGGAGGTGCACCACAAAGCCTTGAGGCCACTGGAGGTGCACCACAAAGCCTTGAAGGCCACTGGAGGTGCACCACAAAGCCTTGAAGGCCACTGGAGGTGCACCATAAAGCCTTGAAGGCCACTGGAGGTGCACCACAAAGCCTTGAAGGCCACTGGAGGTGCACCACAAAGCCTTGAAGGCCACTGGAGGTGCACCACAAAGCCTTGAGGCCACTGGAGGTGCACCATAAAGACTTGAAGGCCACTGGAGATACACCACAAAGCCTTGAAGGCCCGTCAAAGTGGGCGCTACAACAGAGCTGACAGAGAAGAGCTGAAGCGTCTCCCCTTTCTTACTGGACATCTGCCTCTTAGACAAGGATGCCCCAGCCATGTCCACAGGAGTCCAAACCTCAGCACCACCAAAGGCATCCGCTATGGTATATATTTTCTCTATTTGGTGGTGCTTTTGTTGGAGATGAAACTGAGTGTGAGACCAAAAGATGACCACCACCACCATCTTATCTGCTGATACCTGCACAAAAAATGTATTTGTTGGAGGTGAGTGAATGTTTCCACTGTGCCGACTGTTATACACCATTGTGTATACACCAATAACATTGTTATACACCATTGTTTACATACTGTAGAACCATGTCATGTGCCTGTAGTCACGGTGATTTCTTCAAAGATTGTGCTCCAATGGATCATTATCAATTTTTTCACAAGCCGAATGTGATTCACTGATTGGCTTGTTCAGGGTCGTCTGGAATGAGACCGTTTCGCTGCTTTTACGTCCCTGTTGAAACTTTATTTCCCACTCTGACCGTTCTTCTACGTCCATTGTCGACACTTGACACACTACAGCCAGCAGGTGATGAATGTCCACAGCAGGTGACGAATGTCCACAGGAGGTCACTCATTCACATTGAAATATTTGCGAACAATTCGTTGCTGGTGCAAGTTAAAGAGGGTATCTTTTAGTGACGTTCAAGTGCACACAGGAAGAGCGATGCTCACAATGAGAGGCCACGTGACATAAGCTCCTGCAACTTGTTGAATGACGTGTGAAACGTTCCAGTAACAATGAATCAAATTATTGTCCATGTCACATTCACGCTTTGGACAATTTTGAAACTTTCATATTTGAACGTAGTTTGTATTTGGCTTTTGAACCCGAAGTCGCAGCATGTGGACACGTTCGTATCTGATGTGAATGACAAGCAGATCAAACCCTAAAATGGTCATATTTTCATCCCTGGGATTGTGTACAGGGTGGTTGTCTTTGGATCTCGTTCATCTTACACCGTTACCTGGTTCTCTTGAGTTGGCCTAAAGTGACAGCTACACCAAGGGAATGCTGCCCTTTGTGTCGCAAATTTGGTTAATGTAGTCGAATGGAAATGAGAGGAACGTTAAAGGTTATCTTGGCCCCAGTGCCCCCATGACATGATCATGATCACGTTCAAATTTGGCTGAAACACGTGGACCTCCAGCCAGTACTCGACCTTTATTCGAAGACGTGGACCTCCAGCCAGCACTCGACCTTTATTTGAAGACGTGTACCTCCAGCCAGCACTCGACCTTTATTCGAAGATGTGGACCACCAGCTGGCCCTCGACCTTTATTCGAAGATGTGGACCACCAGCTGGCACTCGACCTTTATTGGAAGACGTGGACCTCCAACCGGCACTCGACCTTTATTGGAAGACGTGGACCTCCAGCCGGCACTCGACATTTATTCAAAGACGTGGACCTCCAGCAAGCACTCGACATTTATTCCAGGATGTGGACCTCCAGCCGGCACTCGGCCGTTATTCAAAGGCATGGACCTCCAGCGGGTAGTTGACCTTTATTCGAAGACATGGACCTCCAGCCGGCACTCGACCTTCATTCAAAGACATGGACCTCCAGCGGGTAGTTGACCTTTGTTCGAAGACGTGGACCTTCAGCCGGCACTCGACCTTTATTTGAAGATGTGGACCTCCAGCCAGCACTCGACCTTTATTTGAAGACGTGGACCTCCAGCCGACACTCGACCTTTATTCGAAGACGTGGACCTCCAGCAAGCACTCGACCTTTATTCCAGGATGTGGACCGCCAGCCGGCACTCGACCGTTATTCAAAGGCATGGACCTCCAGCCGGCACTCAACGTTAATTCGAAGACATAGACCTCCAGCGGGTAGTTGACCTTTGTTCGAAGACGTGGACCTCCAGCCGGCACTCGACCTTTATTTGAAGATGTGGACATCCAGCGTGTAGTCGACCTTTATTCGAACACGTAGACCTCTAGCGGGCACTCGACCTTTATTGGAAGACGTGGAAATCCAGCAGGCACTCGACCTTTATTTGAAGATGTGGACCTCCAGCAGGTAATTGACTTTTATTCGAACACATAGACCTCCAGTGGGCACTCGACCTTTATTCGAAGAAGTGGACCTCCAGCAGGCATTCGGCCTTTATTTGAAGACGTGGACCTTCAGCAGGCACTCAATATTTATTCGAAGAAGTGGACCTCCAGCAGGCACTCGACCTTTATTCGAAGACGTGGACCTCTAGTGGGCACTCGACCTTTATTCGAAGAAGTGGACCTTCTTTCAGGCACTCGACCTTTATTTGAATACGTGGACCTCCAGCGGGTAGTTGACCTTTATTTGAACACATAGACCTCCAGCGTGTGGTCGACCTTTATTCGAAAACATAGACCTCTAGCAGGCACTCGACCTTTATTGGAAGACGTGGACCTCCAGCAGGCACTCGACCTTTATTTGAAGACATGGACCTCCAGCGGGTAGTTGACCTTTATTCGAACATGTAGACCTTCAGCGGGCACTCGATCTTTATTGGAAGACCTGGTCCTCCAGCAGGCACTCGACCTTTATTTGAAGACGTGGACCTCCAGCGGGTAGTTGACCTTTATTCGAACATGTAGACTTCCAGTGGGCACTCGATCTTTATTGGAAGACCTGGTCCTCCAGCAGGCACTTGACCTTTATTTGAAGACATGGACCTCCAGCAGGCACTCGACCTTTATTCAAAGACGTGGACTTATAGCGGGTAGTTGATCTTTGTTCGAAGACGTAGACCTCCAGAGGGCACTTGACCTTTATTCGACGTTGAAGTTTGGTTGAAATGACCTCAACATCGAACCAGAATATGTTTATTCAATGTCAGCACTTCACGTTGTTTCACCATCATTTCCCTGCTACAGTTGGTTGCACTTTCAGTTGTGCCACCGACATCGTTACAGATACTTTCGTTGGGACCTCCCAGGCATAGTGCAGGAACCACATTGGAAAAAGTGCCTTATTTAGTGATTCCGTTCACGCATCAGTGTATATACCTGAAACCTATATAGTTTGGTGGAGGGGTCCTATGGGCAGTAGATATGCCCGGTTTTAATTCTAGATAGGTGTGCATTACCGATTTATAAGCATTTTGCTGATTCATTTGTGTACACCATTTCCACCACTTACTGAATTTGGTATAACGTATCTACATGGACAAATATACAGCATGGGTAGCTTTGTATGGTATCAAATTGACCGGAAAGACATACTGCACACATAGAGTACCTGTGTAGCGGCTACCGCTGGGTTTTCACAATCGCCTTGCACCTATCAAGGACGCGGAGCGATCACCATGCCGGGCTCGTCCAGGACGCCCGGGCAGGCTCGCCCTCAACTTGCCAGGCCGCAGCCAGGACGCTGGGCCACGCCCCCTCTCGCCTTTCCTGGGCAAACGCTCCGGGATAATATGTATATATATTGCTGCCCGATAAACGAGCTTTTCAGAGTGCCTGAGTGTTTGGTTTGATTAAAGCAACTCGGATGAATTCCAGCTTTTTGTCGCGTCCATTCTTCCGATCGACGTGGGAGCCCCAGCTCCTTCATTGGTGACCTACCGACATGGACACGGCAGTCGCCCTTAAACTGCCTACCTTCTGGGAGGCTCACGCGGCGGTTTGGTTCGCACAGGCGGATTCCCTGTTCGCCCTGCGAGGCATCACGGCCGACGACACCCGCTTCCACCATGTGGTAGCAGCGCTCGGTTCGGCCACCGCGGCCCGCGCCCTGAGCCTCCTCGAGAGCCCGCCAGCCGCTGACAAATACGGCGCGATTAAGAAGCTTCTCCTCGACGCTTTCGCCCTCCAATCGGCGGAGCGCGCACGGCGCCTGCTCGACCTGCCCGAGCTCGGCGACACGCGCCCTTCCGAGCGAATGGACTACATGCTTTCACTGCTCGGCGAGCACTCTCCGGCATTCCTGTTCCGGGAGCTGTTCCTCCGTCAGCTGCCTAACCCGGTACGCCTCGCCCTGGCAAGCACGACGATCACAGATCCCCGGGCCCTTGCCAGAGAAGCCGACAAGATCTCCGCCGCAGGACAGCGCATCGCAGCGGTGACATGGGACCCACCGCCGTCCAACGCAACACCCATGGCGCCCGAGCACCCGGCACGGTCGACGACCGAACTGCCGACGCAATTGGCGGCCGCTACACCGAGCCGACCACCTCCAGCACGACGACCGGGGCCTCCACCTGACCAAGCGTGGTGTTACTATCATGCCAGGTTCGGACAGAAGGCCCGGACATGCCGACCCCCGTGCACCTTCGGCAGGCCGGGAAACGGCCGGGCCGGCGTTCATTACCAGCCATGAGCGCCGGCCACACGGGCAACTTACTGTTCATCACGGATAAAGCGTCCAGACGGCGCTTCCTGTGCGACACCGGCGCCCAACTGAGCATCATACCCGCCTCTGACCAGGACAGGCAATCTGCGGTTTGCGGCCCCTCCTTGGTTGCGGCCAACGGATCGACCATCCGCACCTTCGGCCCGCGCAAAGTCACCCTCTGCTTCGGCGGCCAACGCTTTGCTTGGACGTTTGTAACCGCAAACGTGCCCATGGCTCTGCTAGGCGCCGACTTCCTCTGCACACACGGACTGCTGGTGGACGTCCAACGGCGTCGTTTAATCAACGCCGAAACCTTCAGCTCCCTGGTATGCACATTGAGCAGCTCCGCGCCGACCGAGCTGGCATGCGCCGTCCCGGCGGCGAACGAGTTTGCTCGCCTGCTCACGGAGTTCCCGGCCCTCACGCGGCCGACGTTTTTGGCCGTCGCAGTACGGCATGGGATCGAGCACCACATACCAACCACGGGCCCGCCGGTCTACGCCAGGGCCCGCCACCTCGACCCAGCCAAGCTCGCCGTGGCGAAGGCCGAATTCGACGCGTTGGAGCACCTCGGCATCGTGCGGCGCTCCGATAGCGCGTGGGCCTCGCCACTGCACATCGTGCCAAAGCCGGGGGGTGGATGGCGCCCGTGTGGTGACTACCGCCGTCTCAATGACGCTACTACCCCCGACAGGTACCCGATCCCGCATATCCAAGACTTCTCCGCCCGTCTGGCGGGACGGGTCATTTTTTCGAAAATTGATCTCATACGGGGATATCACCAGGTACCTGTCAGGGCGGCCGACGTCCCTAAAACGGCAGTCATCACGCCGTTCGGCTTATTCGAATTCTTGCGGATGCCGTTTGGTCTCAAGAACGCGGCTCAGGCGTTCCAGCGCTTGATGGACGGCGTGCTGCGTGACTTGCCGTTCCTTTTCGTTTACCTGGACGACATCCTCGTCGCCAGCACGTCCCGGGCCGAGCACATCCTCCACCTCCGAATACTGTTCGGGCGCCTCAGCGAGCACGGCCTCATCGTCAACCCGGCCAAATGCCACTTCGGCACGACGGCCGTTGATTTTTTGGGCCACCACATCACCAAGAACGGGGCCGTGCCGCTGCCAACCAAGGTCGAGGCCATCACCACGTTCCCGCATCCCCGCACCATAAAGGCCCTGCAGGAATTCCTGGGAATGGTGAATTTTTATCACCGCTTTGTGCCCCGCGCTGCTCAACTCATGCGGCCCCTCTACGAAGCCCTCCGCGGCAAGCCGGCCAAGCACGACATCGCCTGGTCCGCAGCAATGGATGCGGCCTTCCAAAGCTCAAAGCGGGCCCTCGCCAACGCAACACTGCTCGCTCACCCGGTGCTCAACGCTCCCATCGCCCTCACCACGGATGCCTCCGACTACGCGGTGGGTGCCGTACATGAGCAATGGGTGAACGGGGTTTGGCAGCCACTCGCTTTTTTCAGCCGGCAGCTCCGGCCGAACGAGCTCAAATACAGCACGTTTGACCGGGAGCTCCTCGGTCTACACCTGGCCGTCCGCCATTTCCGCCACCTCCTGGAGGGCCGACCTTTCACGGCGTTCGTCGACCACAAGCCGTTGGTTTACGCCATGGCCAAGGTCACGGAGCCGTGGTCGGCCCGCCAACAGCGCCACCTCTCCGCCGTGTCGGAGTTTACCACGGACATCCGGCACGTCGCCGGCAAAAACAACGCCGTGGCCGACTGTCTTTCCCGGGCCAGCGCGAACGCGGTCCACCTGGGCGTGGACTTTGCGCTTATGGCGGCGGACCAAACCACCGACACCACGGTGCAAGCCCTCCGGGCGGTGGACACGGGCCTCCGCCTGGCCGACATCCCCTTCGCGGACACTGTCCTGCTCTGCGACGTCTCCCAAGGCCAGCCTCGCCCCATCGTGCCCGTCACCTGGCAACGCCGCATCTTCGCCTCCCTCCACGGCCTTTCCCACCCGGGCCGGAAAGCTTCCCAGAAGCTGGTGTCGGCGCGATTCGTCTGGCACGGCCTTCGTCGGGACGTCCGCGATTGGACCAGCACCTGCACGGCCTGCCAATGGGCCAAGGTCCACCGACACACCCAGGCCCCGCTGGCACCTTTCACCGTGCCCGATCGACGTTTCGACCACGTCAACGTGGATCTGGTGGGCCCCCTCCCCCCGTCACGGGGGTTCACACACCTGCTCACCATGGTGGACAGGACCACCAGGTGGCCGGAGGCCGTTCCCCTCGTCTCCACCACCACCGCCGACGTGGCGCAGGCTTTCATCGCCACCTGGGTCGCCCGCTTCGGCGCACCAGTGGACATCTCGTCAGACCGCGGACCACAGTTCACCTCCGAGCTGTGGGGCGCGGTCGCCCGCAACCTGGGGGTCAAGCTCCACCGTACTACGGCCTACCACCCCCAAGCAAACGGGTTGTGCGAGCGATTCCACCGCTCCATGAAGGCCGCGCTCATGGCCGGCCTTCAAGACGGCGGTTGGGCCGACCGGCTGCCGTGGGTCCTTTTGGGCCTCAGCACGGCCCCCAAGGAGGACCTCCAGGCATCCACCGCCGAGCTTGTCTATGGCCAGGCGCTACGCGTCCCGGGCGAATTCGTGCCCGACGCTACCAGTCCCTGGTCCGCAGCTCACCAGCGCTCGGACCTCCAGGAGGCCGCCCGACGTTTGCCCCCGTGCCAACATCCCACCACGGTGACCCCCAGTCCTACGTCCCCCCAGCACTTCGCACAGCGGAGTATGTTTTTGTGCGTCACGACGCACATCGGGGGCCACTCCGGCCGCCGTACGACGGGCCCTTCCGGGTGCTGCGACGGGACGACAAGTCGTTCGTCATCGACATCGGCGGCAGGTCGGACCGGATTGCGGTGGACCGCCTCAAGCCGGCGCACGTGGACGTCGACCACCCACCACGGGTAGCCCTTCCGCCGCGGCGAGGCCGCCCCCCGTCCACGGTGCCCCCCACTCGACCGCCCACCACCACACCGGACCCCCTCCCACGACCCACCAGGGGTCGCTTCGGCCGGGTCATCAGGACCCCCCTCAAATTGACCCTGCCGGTGCAAGTCGATTCTGGGGGGACGTGTGTAGCGGCTACCGCTGGGTTTTCACAATCGCCTTGCACCTATCAAGGACGCGGAGCGATCACCATGCCGGGCTCGTCCAGGACGCCCGGGCAGGCCCGCGCTCAACTTGCCAGGCCTCGGTCGGGACGCTGGGCCACGCCCCCTCTCGCCCTTCCTGGGCAAACGCTCCGGGATAATATGTATATATATTGCTGCCCGATAAACGGGCTTTTCAGAGTGCCTGAGTGTTTGGTTTGATTAAAGCAACTCGGATGAATTCCAGCTTTTTGTCGCGTCCATTCTTCCGATCGACGTGGGAGCCCCAGCTCCTTCACCACCATAAGGCCTTATCTTAGCTTTTCATTCTTCAAGCCACCAAAAACTTCAAATTTTGTCAAAATTCCGTTTCAGTTTCGGTTCTAGTCCCCCATCATTTTGTTCATAACCCCAAAAGTATATGACCGATTTATATGTTTGATACACCAAAATCATCCCCATTTATTACCCTTCAAAATAAGATCACATAACCAAGAAATGTATACCATTTATAAACTCTCAGTGAAGCAAAACTAAGGCTACCCCCTTATTTTGATGGAAACAAAAATGTCCATATGGCATACATATATCATGTGTTACATATTTATGTGAATGTATGTGAATTACTATTCAGGTCTTTGCTTATCAATGTGTAGTCGATTAAGGGTTGTTGTGATTAAAGGGTCAGGGCCCTTCTGGGAAACAGGAGACCGGAAACGGAAGAAGAAAAGACACGAGGTCCGGGAGAAGCGACGATTCTTCTTCTTCCTCGCCCAGTCCGACGAGAGTTGGGATCGATATTGAGCAGCGTGGAAAAGCTGTGTTCCCAAGCCCGTCTGGCGAGAGGAGTTACCGGGACGTGTAACTACCCTTTTGACACGTCAAGTTGCCGTGGGGCCGTGCACAGACCCAGCGTCCGGCACAGTTCGCCGCACCGTCTATAAGGACGCGTACGGGTCGCACTTTGGGGCCTCGCGCACGTTGCCAGCGGCGCTTGCTTTGCCTGCTTTGCTTGGCCAGGAGGTGTGCGCTGCAGCCATGGTTCCCGGTACGGTACGTGCCCGGTGGAAGCACGTCTGCCCGGGGTTCGTTCAACCGCCCGTGTGCGGCGAAGCCGACCATAACCTTGTTCAGGAGGGGCCCAGAGACATTGTGAGGGACAGAGACCAAATGGGTCGTGAGTACCCAAGGGGTCGGGAGTGGGGAAAGGGGACACACATATATAAGATGGCCATCTTAATCATCTCGGGGATTGATTGTTGATTGTGGATTGTTGATGGTTGTTGATTGTTGATTCCTTGGGGGAATATATTATTGATTACTCGGAATCGTTGGTGTGGGGTTTCTTATGGACTGGAATTCATCTTGATTGCGTTACGAAAGCGTATAAATCATATATCTTTCTGGCGGGGTGCCTCCCACGGTCCGGGGGTCACCGAGACCAGGTAATTACCGGGAGGACCACGTAACAGAATTGGGGGCTCGTCCAAATTACGATTTGCGGATTCGCAATTGGGTCTACGTCCGGGATCTAAAATTGTATAAAATAATATTTTTATTAATTAAAATTTATTAATTAAGTATTAATTGGTAAATTTTTGGGGAAAGTGGGGTAAAGTCTTGGGTGAAGGTTAGCAGGTGTTAACGGTAGGCACCATGGCGTTTGTGGCACAGAACTTTGCGGTAACCCCGAGTGAGGCACAGTTCCGAGCGTTACTAAAGTCGGACCTCTTGAAATTGGCCAAACATTTTAACTTGGAGGTCCGAACTAATTTGAGGAAGGCAGAGTTGCAGACCACGGTGATACAGTCTATGGTGGGATTAGGAACATGGGACGAGTTAGCCTGGCAGTGGCTACCCGAAGAACCAGAAGACGTTGAGCTCCAGAAACTGGAGTTGCAATTACGGAGCCAGGAACGGATCAAAGAAGAAGAAAGTAAAGCAGAAGAGAGGAGAGAAGAGAAACAAGCAGAGGAAAGGAGAGTGGAACAAGAACTCCAGGAAAGGTTAAAAGAAGAAGAAAGGAAAGCAGAAGAGAGGAGAGAAGAGAAACAAGCAGAGGAAAGGAGAGTGGAATGAGAACTCCAGGAAAGGTTAAAAGAAGAAGAAAGGAAAGCAGAAGAGAGGAGAGAAGAGAAACAAGCAGAGGAAAGGAGAGTGGAATGAGAACTCCAGGAAAGGTTAGCAGAAGAAGAAAGGAAAGCAGAAAAGGAAAGAGCAGAAGAAGAAAGGAGAGTGGAACGAGAACTCCAGGAAAGGTTAGAAAGGATGAAAACAGAGGAAAGGAAAGCAGAAGCAGAGGAGAGGAGAGCTGCAAGGGAACTCGAAGCAGAGGAGAGAAAAGCGGAAAGGGAATTGAAGGAACGTGACATGGCGCTTCAGCAAGAAATTAAATTCAAGGAGCTGGAGTTAAGGAGAGAACGGGGAGAGGTACCACCCTTGCTGACGGGGTCGACACCTAGCCAGAACACCTGGGATGTGGGCAGACATGTGAGGCTGGTTCCACCCTTCAGTGAAAAGGAAGTCGCTAAATTTTTTCCCACTTTGAGAAAGTGGCTCGACAGTTAAACTGGCCGGAGGAGGCCTGGACCATACTAGTGCAAAGTGTGCTTGTGGGAAAAGCTCAAGAGATTTATTCGGCGCTACCAATGGACCAATGTGCAGATTATGAGGTATTGAAGAAGCACATCCTCAAAGCCTATGAGTTGGTTCCGGAAGCTTACCGGCAAAAATTCAGGAATGCCAGGAAGAGGGAGAGTGAGACCCATGTGGAGTTTGCCAGAGTGAAAGAAAACATGTTTGATCGGTGGTGTGAGTCAAAAGGAGTCGGGAAAGACTTCGAAACATTGCGTGACTTGATCCTGGTGGAGGAATTTCAACAGTGTGTCCACGAGGACATCAAAGTGTACCTGCAGGAAAAGAAAGTACCGAAGTTGTGGGACGCAGCCACCATGGCAGATGATTATGCCTTAACACACTGGATAGGGGTCCACGAACCTAACTCCTCGCCTAGATCTCCGCAGGGGAGGTGGGGAACAGCAGGTGCGGAGAACGACAATACATGGCGGCGGCCTCGAGAGGGTTATGGGAACAACGCGGATACCCCACCTGTTCGAAATCAGAGGGCTGCGGGCCCAAGACAAACTTATATTTCGGGGGGCCCGAGGCAGACCACGAGTTTTTCCTCCGGGCCTACTTGCGCTTTTTGCAAGAAACCTGGACACTTGATGTCCAGTTGTTACCGCATGAAAAGGGAAGACCCAGAGCGGAGTCCGACTATTACCACTCCGAATGCGATGGCAAGCGTAAGAAATCGCCCACAGAAGAGTTACCGACCATTTATTTATGAGGGGTTGGTCTCACTCAAGGGAGACTTGACTAACCCAAGACCGGTTAGGGTTTTGAGGGACACAGGAGCCCATCAATCCTTAATGCTTGAAGGCATTTTGCCATTGTCAAAGAGTACCGCAACGGGTGATAGTGTTCGGTTACAAGGGATCGGTGGCTGTGTTAGTGCCCCACTTCATGTCATCCATTTGGAATCCGATTTGATGTCAGGACCGGTCACTGTCGGTTTACAAGCCACGCTTCCTGTAGAGGGAGTATCTGTGATTATTGGGAATGATTTGGCCGGGGGGCAAATTTATGGTAACCCGAGGGTTGGTAAAGAGCACAGCAGGGAAAATAACACCCCACCAGCTCGGGATGGTGACAAAAGTTCCAAGTTATTTGTAGGGGGACTGAACTTCAACACAGAGGAAGAAGTTCTGACCTCTGTCTTCAACAGATATGGGCCGCTGGTGGAAGTGCGGGTGGTAAAAGACAGGGAAACGCAACGGTCAAGAGGGTTCGGCTTTGTCACGTTTGCAAGCACAAGAGACGCCAGGGAGGCAGAGAAGTATTGGAATGGTAAGGATTTGGAGGGTCGGACCATAACAGTAGGGAAGGCATTTCGTAGGCGTCGAGAGGTCTACAGAAGAGGACAACTTGGCAGTAGTTTTGGGGTTGGCAGCAGCCGATATTACTATGGAGGCTCCCAGAGTTACGGCACCTCCCGAAAAAAATGAATGTCAGAGCATTGGCCGAGAAGGAGACCGCCAGTCAGGTAACGGCTGGGACAAGTGGTCCCACCGTAACTGTTAGGAGTCTGGAGAAGTTGAAGCACTATATATACGGGGGAGCCGCCGAGCCGGGGCTCCTACACGGACTAACCGTGAACGCCACGTTCTTAAAGGCGTCCAGGTAGTGAACTTTCCTGCACGGACTAACCGTGAACTCCCCGTTCTTAAAGGCGTCCATGTAATGAACTTTCCTCCCCGGACTAACCGTGAACTCCACATTCCTTAAGGCGTCCATGTAGGGAATACTCCGCTGGGCCTCCCGAAAAAGTGCTATAGAGAGGTTTAAATTTGGGGGCTTTGGTCACCACCTCTTAACCGTCATTCAAGAGAAACTAGAAGTGGTTGACGCTTGGTCCAGAGGGAATTAATCTAGGGGATTGTGTGAAATTTTGTTGCTTTATTTTTAAGTGATGACTGTGCCCGGGGGGAACTGATGAGTTGGGGGGGGGGGGGGGGTGAGTTATCTGGTTTGTTTATCCAAGTTAGCCGGCAAAGAAAGTTTTCGCTGGGTTCAAACTTTCTTTCTTGAAGGGGGGGAGTGTTACATATTTATGTGAATGTATGTGAATTACTATTCAGGTCTTTGCTTATCAATGTGTAGTCGATTAAGGGTTGTTGTGATTAAAGGGTCAGGAGCCCTTCTGGGAAAAAGGAGACCGGAAATGGAAGAAGAAAAGACACGAGGTCCGGGAGAAGCGACGATTCTTCTTCTTCCTCGCCCAGCTCCGACGAGAGTTGGGATCGATATTGAGCAGCGTGGAAAAGCTGCGTTCCCAAGCCCGTCTGGCGAGAGGAGTTACCGGGACGTGTAACTACCCTTTTGACACGTCAAGTTGCCGTGGGGCCGTGCACAGACCCAGCGTCCGGCACAGTTCGCCGCACCGTCTACAAGGACGCGTACGGGTCGCACTTTGGGGCCTCGCGCACGTTGCCAGCGGCGCTTGCTTTGCCCGCTTTGCTTGGCCAGGAGGTGTGCGCTGCAGCCATGGTTCCCGGTACGGTACGTGCCCGGTGGAAGCACGTCCGCCCGGGGTTCGTTCAACCGCCCGTGTGCAGCGAAGCCGACCATAACCTTGTTCAGGAGGGGCCCAGAGACATTGTGAGGGACAGAGACCAAATGGGTCGTGAGTACCCAAGGGGTCGGGAGTGGGGAAAGGGGACACACATATATAAGATGGCCATCTTAATCATCTCGGGGATTGATTGTTGATTGTGGATTGTTGATTGTTGATGGTTGTTGATTGTTGATTCCTTGGGGGAATATATTATTGATTACTCGGAATCCTTGGTGTGGGGTTTCTTATGGACTGGAATTCATCTTGATTGCGTTACGAAAGCGTATAAATCATATATCTTTCTGGCGGGGTGCCTCCCACGGTCCGGGGGTCACCGAGACCAGGTAATTACCGGGAGGACCACGTAACACATGTATATACATATGTTTTCAGATCTGGCGCCCGGTTCATTCCAGACTATCACATACTAACCTGTGTATTCATTTTACTTATTCTTTAGAATCTAATTACCTTTTTTATCAGCAGCAAAAGGTGAATAAATTTTCGTTTAATTGTAAATCAATGACCTAGATATGTTTATTATTATACTTTTCGTTTGTATTGCAGTACGTTGAAACCGGTGTCCTGCTGCTCTGCTGCTGATGAATCCTACTCCCTAGTAACCATGGCGTCTACCACGGAACAGGAGGAGATTATTGAGCCTACAGCGGTGATGCCTGTTAAAAGGCGCAAGTTGCAGACGAATTGGTTAAAATGCCTATTCTGCCAAGGTACTGACGGTTTGTCTAACGCTAGTCATCAGGGCGTTGCGAAAGTATGTTCAGCCCTTCAAGATAGAATTCAGATTGAAACCACTGACATTACAAAACGACAGCAATCAGAAGCAACAACAACAAATCTCAGTGATAAACAGGCAAAATGGCACAAAAACTGTTATGCTTCATTCACAAACCAAACCAACATTGATCTTGTCAAGAAACGCTGCATGGAAGCCACTGCTGCAGTAGATGCGGGTGATGCGAGTTAAAGCACAAAACCACTGACACGCACAGTAATACGTAAGGTTGACTGGAAGCAGTGTATTTATTGCCAGAGTCGTAAGCGCGAAAAAGTACACCAAGTCCAGTCAGATGAAGTAGCTGCAAGCATCCACCGTCAGGTAAAGAATGATCAAAACCTCAAATGCACAATTGGGGAAAATGATTTGATGGCGTACGAAGCACATTACCATTCCTCTTGCAAACATAAAGCAGACAAAATCAGCCGTTCTATTCACCCCAGTGAAATCACTGGGATTACAACTGACCCCGCTCTAGAAGCTCTGATACAGATACTAGGCGATGGCTTTCAGAGTGGCCACATCTATAGCATGGACATTGTGACCGATAAATACATTTATCTTATGGCACGATCTGGAATTCTCAATCCATCATGCCGGACACACGTCTTGAAACACAAACTACAGAAGCACGATGGTAACCGAATTATATTCCGCAAACAGCGACTAGCCAACCAACCTCTGCTTCTGATTCCTGCAGCCACTACCACTGAAGATGCTATTGGGGCGATGATTGCAAAACAACAGATATCTACATGTAAAGAAAGCCGTACAAGTGATGAGATTAGTCACGAATCCTATTTCCTGCACGCTTTGCATACAGTAGCAACTAAGCTGAAATCAGATTTGAAAGAGGCTGCAGGTCATCGCGGTTATGAGAATTTGAATCAAGAGGCGGCAGAACAATGCGTACCAACAAGTCTTTACTTACTTATCAAATGGATTCTACAAGATGAGACTGATCTAAAAGACACTTCAGACAAAGGTTCAAACGATGAGGACATTGTGCCCGCCTTGCATCAACGAATCCTGAACATTGGCCAAAACATTGTCTATAACGTCTCGATGGGGAGAAAGAATACGCCAAAACATATTGGGACAGGACTGTTTGTCCACCACATGACACGGTCCAAACAACTTATAGAATATCTGCATGATGCAGGTGACAGTATTAGTTATCCTACGATCAATAGAATAGATTCCTCAATAGCTCAAACGCAATTATCAAGGTTTCAGAATAATGACAACACTTTCATTCCTGAGAGTGTTGTTCCTGGCAAATTCATGCAGTTCACAGCTGATAACTTCGATATGCAAGAAGAAACTTTCGACGGAAAGGGCACTCTTCATGTTACGCAAATGGCCATATTTCAGCGGGGCCCACCAAATATATTAAACAAAGGGCATACAACTATTGGGAGAAGCACAACCCTCAGCAGTGTCCCTCCAGAATTCCATCGTATAATATCTGCTGATGTTCCAGCACAACACGTTCCTCCGCGCTTCACTCAGCCTTTAACGCAGAATAGCCTGATATGTCCACCTTCTCGGTCATCTGAATACCGCAAGATTGATCTATTATGGGTTCTGAGTCGATTGGAAGTTGGCGATACTCAAAACGTGCCATCATGGACCGGCTTCAATGGATGCCGACAAGAGTGCCTCAATAGTCATCACTTGTCAGACGAGGACAATTCCGATGAAGACCGAGTACAATTAAGTGGCTTTTATATCACGTATTATTTGACTACATTAGATGAATGTGTTTATTTTCTTGTTTTGGTTAATGATATAACGAGACTACTGGGAGTGAAATTTGGTTTTAATCTGACGTGTCATACCACATAATCAAAGGTAAGCAAATAACATCAAGGTTTCAGACTCTCCAGCCCCCCCCCCCCCCCTTCCCATGCCTCCTCCCCCCAAGCCCTCTCCCTTCCACACATCTCCCTGCTCTCAAATGTTGTGTTTGTGTGCTTCCCCTTCTCTCCCCATCTTGTCTTCCGCTCCCTCTTTTTATATATTTTGTTTGTCTGGTTGATTTGTTTGTGAAGTAAATGTAAATAAATGTTAGCTCTTTCACGAGCCTCGATTCAGTATACAAAAAAAAAAACAAAAAAAAAAAAAACGTCGATTTCATAATCGAGATCAAAATATACTAGTGTAGAGCTAAGTAACCTCTATAA